>NW_024081471.1:149309-178166 GCF_003009895.1 Hyaena hyaena | reverse complement strand
TTTTGTAAAACTTGCTGCACACTTGAAAATTACATCAAGCAACATAAGAAGCATCTATTAAGGAAAGTCATAATCTCAGAGGCTTCTGGGTGGTTCAGTTGTTTGAGCATCTGACTCGATTTCAGCTCAGGTCATGATTGGGTGTTTTGTGGGCTCCATCCCTGTTCTCAGCATACAGCCTGCTCAGGAGTCTCTCTTGCTTCCTCTATGTCTGCCCTTCCCCTGATTGCTCTTTCTCAAAATAAGTAACTAAACATTAAAAAATGATGAAGAAAAGTAGTAATCTCAGAAAAAAGGGGTTCTTGGAAATTAAGGACATTACTGTAAAATTAAGGACATTACCGAAAACTGCAGTTTCGGGGAACAGTGAGCAAAAGTACTCATCATTTCATGATAGTGTGAAGATGACAAAGAGAGAGAAGGTTCAAAACTGTAGCATTATTGGAATATGTACAATAAAGGAAAAACTGCAAAAATATTGTGCCTGTTTTAATAATTTTAACAATTTCATCAATTACAGTAAAAGTGGGGAGATATTAATTTAAGTTTGGTCCCCACCTCTGCACAAAGGAGTTCTTATAACCTGTGCTTATACTGATTTTATACTATTTTAATAAAATGTTTTAAGAGGATAGTTAAGAGATAGTACTGCTCTTAATTTTAAATATGATAGAGTGGCCAGGTAAGCCTGGGGACCAAAGAAGTGGTAACATTTAAATTTTATGGCACTTAATGAACATTATCAGCTGTTAAGAATTTAATGGAATGTATAGATAGCAGAATCAGAGTTGAAAAAATTTGAGCAGAATGAGAAAGAATTTCAGAATGAACAGGAGGGCACATGGGTGTCTCAGTCAGTTAAGTGCCACTCAGTCGTTACCTCACAGTTCATTAGATTGAGCCTCATGTTGGGCTCTCACTGACAGCACAGAGATTGCCTGGGACTCTGTCTCCCTCTCTCTCTGCCCTTCTCTCTCATATTTTCTCTCTCTCTCTCTCTCTCTCTCTTTCCCTCTCTCCCTCCCTCCCTCTTAAAAGTAAAATAAATAAACATTAAAAAAAAAAAAAAGAATGAACAGGAAAAAACACAAGCCATAAGTGGCTACAAGTTCATGATTAATAGCTATACAGCATAATGGGGTATATATAGCTTTATGGATCTATTCACCTATTAAATAAGCTTGTTGACCAAGAGAAATATACCTGCTGTAAATACCTTTTGTATGAGATATTTCATCACAAAAACCAAATTTATATATAAAGTTTCAGATATCCAAGCATGAATACACTGTTTCATATTTTCTCTCTCAAATTCTAAACATAGTAAGAGGCATTTTTACAATTAAAAAAAAAAGTCCACTTCAGAGCAGTCTGCTGGTTCCATCATAATTAGTTGAAAATTGGCTATATCTTATTTACATTACTGTGGTGTCCTTATAAGGGAAAATAAGCTTCCACAAACTATGCTTCATTTGAAATCAAGGGAAAAATCAGAAGACATAATTTGAAATGCATGTTTCCTTTCTCACTGGAAAGCCATGCTATGTATAATTTGGTATCTATGTATAGATACCAAATTGAAGTGAACCTTAGCTAACATTTTCCACACTCTCTTTTACGAATAAAATGTATTTATACATATAAGAAAACAAACATATGCTCATTTTTAATCCTTTACATATGTCCACTCTCTAAAAAGTACTTAGGAATTCTAAAGTTAGCACTCATTACATTTCTTAGGCCTCAAAAGGTTATAATAAGTTTTAGACAACAGCAGTTAGTATTAAATTGGTATTAAGTTAGTATTAGTATTGCTACTAATGTTAAAAGGGGTATTTAATTCCATGGTTAGCCTCTCTATCAATTACTCCACAGGATCTCCAGTAAAAGTGTCCTAAAATATTTCATGATACTTTATATTCAATACAGGTTGAATTTCAAATTATAGATACTAAGAAAGCATTTAGCATTAAATTATTGTCCTTTCAAACTCTATGAAATAGCTAAACACATATAAATATATGTTAGTAGTGGAATATTTATGATATTAAAATATGTACATATATATATTTTTATACGTGTATACACACACACATACATATTTCTCCTATATAACCAACATATTGAATAACTGCCAACAACAGCTTCAGAATAACAAGAAGACCAGATGCAGACATTGTCGAGTTAAACAACAGTAAATGATTTCTTGGTACAGGTGGATTTTAGCAGTCAGGAAGTAGGGCCGATGGGTCAGCAACATTCTTCAAGGGCACAGTTACAAATGACTCGACAAATGATGCAACATCACACTGTTTTAAAAGTTTAAACACTATTCATACAAATACACAGAATATGTTGCAAAATAGAACAGCACACATGAGTTCATATCTTGTTTTTAATCCTAGCTTATCCAAACATCTACAAACTGGCTAAATAAACTCCTTTTGGGCTGCAACCTGGGATCCGTTGGGTCCTGATAACAGGCTCTCAGTATGATACAGGGAGCACTTTACACAGCCTTTTCCTCTTACATTTTTGCCATTTTATATATTCTTTCAGCACATATGGCTTTTTGCCTATCAAGCTTCTGGCATGTGCTAGGCAATAAGAGTAACAGAGTAAAAATAAAGACCTGACCCCTGGCCTCACGTAGCTTACAGTATCCCTTTGAAACTTCCTGATACCACGAAATAAAGTGGATTCCTTGTATTTCATTTCCAGTAGGATAGAGACTAGCACTGACAGATAGCAGGGCATTTTTCCATACACTTGCTATATTTTGAAGTGAAGCACATTTGTCATTAAATATCATAGAGTTTCATAACCTCAACAAATATGATAAATATTGATATAGAGTTAGAGAATCTTATGCAGCTTTATCCTTAGACTATTCATGGGTGTTAATCCTTCTCAGAGATTTTCACACTTCAACTCTTGTTTTCAGTTGTCATACATAATTCATATAAGAATCTCAAAAGCAGAAAACTGTGAACTAAGAATACCTTAGTAAAATCTCAAGTAGTCAAGGTGGATATAAATCTGATTTATCTATAAATAAAACCATATATATGCATATATACATATATATGGGCTACATAATTTTTAATAATATATATTTTATTTCAGTTTTGGTAAACATCTAGAATGTTCTGGAGAATAAAATCTCTTCTTTAGTTTGGTTAAAGTGTTGGGCATTCCCATTTTGTGTTTCTCATACTATTGAAATTAAGTATCTTTCCCAATTTTATTGACCATTTTTAGGAGATATTAGCATTAGGGAATCTGTGTTTAATTTGACCAAGAATGAACAAGAAAAACATTGAGAATCATTTCTGTACTTTCATAGTAATTTAAGACCTGAAAGCAAATGTATATACATATATAAAGTGTGTGTGTGTGTGTGTGTGTTTGGAAAGCGTGTCTGGAAATATGAAACATAAAAAGTAAAACATATATGAAAGTATTTTACCAAGAAGGGAATAATTTATCTATTGGCTGTGTTATATACATATAAAGGTTTATTTTTAAATATCTACATAATATTTGCATACCTTTTTGCTTTAAGACATGCATTGCAGTCAACCATGACCGAAGTGTTTCTAGTTATCACTTGTTACATGGATATAAAAAATTAGCTAAATACAAAAGGAATTTTCAACAAAATTCCAATAATCTAGTATTGGACTTTTAGGTTAAAACATGCCTACAATTTTTTAAGAGGTGATATTGGTATTGCTCTTTGGGACTATGAGGATTGCATGTATTTTCTTTCTTTACTTCCATCATCTATTATAATTGTGAACTTACGCAAAGAGAGGACTATTTGTTTTCAGAGTTAAAGGGCTCTTCTGAGAAAATCAAACCTGCATTTTTATTAAGAGGATATTTTCCATTAAAATGTGATATTTGGATAATTGATAAAAGGACACACTTTACCAATGATTTTGATGTTTACGTATTTCATTGATGAGTCCATTTTAGGGGCACCTGGGTGGCTCCATCAGTTAAGCGTCCAACTTCGGCTCAGGTCATGATCTTACTGTTCGGGGGTTCAAACACCGCATCGGGCTCTATGGTGACAGCTCAGAGCCTGGAGCCTGCTTCAGATTCATCATTTATAGCATCACTTATAAATATTATTATTACAGATGGTTTTAACCTCATTTTTTTCAATCATAACCAGTTTCTTCTGCAATATATTTTTGTAAAATTTGCAAGAGTATATTAACTTTTCTTCTGACAAGTATCATGAGTATTCTTTATAATTCCTTCTGATTTTCTGATATCTTACATTTTATAATTCATTCCCAATGAATAGTATCTTGTTGGAGAAGATTTTAGTTGATTTCTCCAATATTGCCATGCCTTTCTGTCAGGTATCTTCTTTAACCTTGAGTATGAACTTTTCTTGATTATATAATTAATGCTTTCATGTAATATTATTTACTTGTGGACTATTCTCTTATGATTTCTCTCTCTCTCCCTCCCTTTCTCTCTCTCTCTCTCTCTCTTTTTTTTTTTTTTTTTTTTTGGTCTTTCTTGCCTTACATCAGTCTCAGATTCTACTTTTTAAAGATAGAAAGTACATATGTGTGAGCCATATTTATTATTTAGAAAAATTTTATGAGTAGAAGAGATAATATGGACCCAGTATTACATCCATATTTAATTCATGTATTAAAAGACTCCATAAGCTAGAAAAAGCAAGGAAAAATTTTTTTAAAAATGATTATCTTTGATCATTTGACATACTTAGGTCAGCTATCAAACTCTGTCAGATAATATTACCCTATGTTTTCTAGGAAAATCTTAAAGAGTTTCACTGTTCTGCTTGAGTCTCAGAAAATAGTATTTAAAGTATTCATTATACACGATCCATTTAAAATTCTATGGTGTCCCATCTAATTCACCAAGGCAGGAAAGATTACTGAGATTATCATTTCTCTTTTGTGACTCACTGACACTATGTAATGACAAAGGAACTCTTTGTATGTCCTTGGATATTAGATTTTTTTAATTTACTTTTTGATCTCAAGTTTAAGATTGACCCAGACTTATTGTGATTAAGAGATCTGAAAGAAAAACAACATAAACAGCAAATGAGCCATCATAAGCAAAACCCTCATGGAGAAGTCAACATCTATACCCTGTTTACTCATTCAGATTCCACAATTTTTCACAAAAACATCTATTTACACTATTCTCATTTATGAAGTCTTTAAAAAGAAACTAGTTTACTTCTTGAGCTTCTACATTGTGTTGGCATACATTATTTTATGAACTTTCCAACAATACTCAAGAGGATGACAATTATTAAGTAACTTTCATTCCAATCTAACTTGACTTAAAGGCATAAAACAAAGATGCTGTCAAAAAATAAGAATAGTGGTGTGAAATGGAAAAAAAATTAATACCCAGAATTTTTAATTTTTTTATTTATTACTATTACTTATTTACTACTATTTACAAAAATAATGTTTATTTACTTCTTTTGAGAGAGAGAGAGAGAGAGAGAGAGAGCGAGCGAGCAGGCAAGGGGCAGAGAGAGAGAAAAGAGAGAATCTGTGCTGTCAGCACAGAGTTGGCTACGGGACTCAAACCCATGAAGCCCAAGATCAGGACCTGAGCTGAAATCAAGAGTCGGATGCTTAACCGACAGACACACCCAGGTGTCCCTCAGATGTATTTAAAGTCTATCACGTCATCAAAAAGTTTTACAACTAGATCATGATAAAATATCACAGAAAAGTCATACCAAGGATATTTCCATATATTGTATCAGAAAATGCACTCAGCCAGCTGCATAGTCAATGAAGGCACACAAAATGGGTTAGTTGTGCAGATAAGTTGAAGAGAACTTGAGTAAATTTTTGAATTGTAACATGAAACTATACATTTAGAATCCAAAAAATATGCATTTTGGGTAGCTCTATTATAGGAACTAAGCTAAGAAAACAATCAGAAATTCAAAATATGGGAGTAAAAATGACCACAGCAATGATGGCAGCAGCAACAGTCAGACATTGAAAAGCCAACCATAGTGGTCTGGATATGCATTTTTATACATTCGTTCAACATTATATTGAAATATTTAAGGCTACCAGAATATCCAATTGTGTATCATTTCCTGCAGAAATTTAAAACCCATATATGTGCAACATGTGGCATAAGGAAGTGATTACATGTATATGTGCTCTAAGGAATATTTTTGTTTACAGACATTTTTGAGTGGTGGGATTGTAGCTGGTCTTAATTTTGTACTTTATGCATTTTCTACTTGTGCATAAAATAATAAATTGGGGGGGGTGCCTAGGTGGTGCGTTCTCTGCCCTTCCCCATGTGCACTCTTTCAAAATTTAAGTAAATGGACATTTAATAAAAACAGGCAGATTAAAATAAAAATGAACAATGCAAGCATAGCAAAGCTATAAGGTATTTTTTTTTTTTTTTTTTTAAAAGGGGCAACCTGGGTGGTTTAGTGGGTTAAGTGTCCAACTTTGGCCCAGGTCATGATCTCATCGTGTCAGACTCTGTGCTGACAACTCAGAGCCTGGAGCCTCCTTCTGACTCTGTTCTCCCTCTCTCACTCTCTCTGCTCCTCCCCAGCTTACACTCTGTGTCTCTCTGTCAAAAACAAACACTGCATTTTTTTAAATAAAAAACTTCAATTCTCTGGAAATTTACAATAAATATAAATCCTATTTGAATATAAGTTAGCAATATAACAAAATCCACATGAGAATAAAAGGAGGAACCAACATAATAGATTTCTGACAAGAAAGAAATCTTTATTAAGCAATTAGAAAGATCTCAAACAATCTAATTATATACATCAAGGACCTAGAAAAAGAATAAATGGAGCCTGAAATTAGAAGGAAGGAAACAGTAAAAATCATGGTAGAAATAAATGAAATAAGGACCAGAAAAACAGCAGAAATTTCGATCAACCAAACTGCTAGATGGTTTTTCAAAAAGAAAAACCAAAATGGAGAAACCTTTAGTTGGCCTAAGAAAAAAAGAAGATTCAAATAAAATTAAAACTGAAAGAGGAGACGTTACAATTTATTTTAAAGAAATGCATAGGTTCATAAGAGACTACCATGTCAACGCATTGGAAAATGTGTAAGAAAAGGGTAATTCTTAGAAATATACAACCTTCCAAGACTGAATAAGGGAGAAATAGAAAATATGAACTGACCAATAGTGAGTAAAGGGATTAAATCAGTAACCAAAAACCTGTGTCAACTCTGGTACCACTTGGCTTCACTGGTGAATCTGGCCAAACATTTGGGAAACTAGTATGATTGTATATACAATGTATACACTATGCATATAGGATGGATACACAATATGTACACAATGTTTTTAGATGGCTTGATACATTCAGATAGACTTCATTTCTATTTCTACCTAGTATATTTTAAAAATCTTGTAGCAAATTTTCCTGATATAGAGAAACATAATGAAAATAATCTTAATAGTATTATATATTAGTAAAGTACTGACTTAAGTAGGTACCTACTTAAGCTATAATTTTGGGATTGACTTTTTAGAATTTTTTTCACTCTGCTGACCAGTGGGGGTAGTACAAAAACTGTATAGATCACTATCCTGTAGCCTAGGTGTCCCTGTGTGGTTAGGTTTAAGGAAGGAACAAGGAAAAGAGAAGAGGCCTAGAAAAATCTAGGGTTGTTACATTGTTGTGGGGAAGAGTGTTAATAGAGAACAGATTTCTTAATGTATTGCCCTGCCAAGTCAATCAATGGCTAAATCTGTCCCGGTAAAGATATTTGCAACACCGAGGAGGTAGCTTACACTACAATGGAAAACAACATTTGGTTTCCTTTTTCTACAATGTCAATACCTATAGTAAATACTGAACAGATGGCATGTAACTATCATTTAAAAAAGTGTTTTCAGGAAGGCAAAAATGTTTTTATTTTGAATGGACTACTTTACATCCTGATTTGATTTATATATGAAAAGAAAGACAATAGATTACTTCTAACCACATAAGTGAAGGGTACTGGTCAATTAAGACATAGTATATGCTATTTCTAGGCAGCGATTCTATTCTGATTATTTAATTCAATTATGATGTGATATACATAATACTGCCAATAATGTTCTTGCTCAGAAAGAAAAATCTGTCATAACTTTTATTTGATATTAGTTGGGCTTTCAATTTTAATAACTAGAAATATGGAAGCCTGAGATAAGATTAATAGCTCATAAATCCAGATGAGAAAAGGAAAAGTTTATCACATTTTAATTTTTTTAATGTTTTATTTATTTCTGAGAGAGAGAGAGACAGTGTGAGTAGGGGAGGGTCAGAGAGAGAGGGAGACACAGAATCTGAAGCAGGCTCCAGGCTCTGAGCTGTCAACACAGAGCCCGACATGGGGCTGGAACCCACGAACCATGAGATCATGACCTAAGCCCACGTTGGACACTTAACCGACTGAGCCACCCAACCGCCCCTATCACATTTTAATATCACATTAGCTATACATATAATTTTATATTCCAATTGAATATTATTTTTTATTTTCTCTATATTTTATCTGAAGAATGGGAAATGATTTATTAACCAAAAAGGTCTAAAAAGAGTAGAATTGCCACAGCATTCAATAAGAAAAACAACTTTTTCTTTTTTAATAAACATATTCTAGCTGTTGGATATTCTACTCACTGAAATGAGTTCAAAAATTGACATTTTTAGATAAACTTCCCTTTCCATTAACAAACTGCAAGTTATTCTCAAAGCAATGTGCATACTTACTCACGCACTCATTAATAAATAAATTAAGGCAATGCATTTAATTAATGGTTCTGGTGAGCTGCTTTAAAGTCATTTCAGAATATTCTCACATTTTGATAGGGGTGATTTTTGAAATAAAATAAAATATACCTAGGTAACAAAAAGTATCATCATATTGACTAGGCATCAGATCTAAGTGTCAAAATGGAATTATTGGGGTTACTTCCAAACCATCCAATTATAATATACATCATTCACATAACTACCACACCAGTATGACATATAGGAGAAATTAATGATGTGATGTTTACCTTCAAGCAGTTTGTAGAACACTTAGGGCATAGGAAAAAAAAAAAAAAAGTGAGGGGCACCTGGGTGGCTCAGTCGGTTAAGCATCTGACTTCGGCTCAGGTCATGATCTCACAGTTTGTGGGTTCGAGCCTCACATCCGGCTCTGTGCTGACAGCTACCTCAGAGCCTGGAGCCTGTTTCGGATTCTGTGTCTCCCTCTCTCTCTGACCCTCCCCTGTTCACGCTGTCTCTCTCTCTCTCTCTCTCTCAGAAATAAATAAAACATTAAAAATTTTAATAAAAGTGAATGATAATAAATGGAAAGGAGAAGAAATGTAGTAAAAACTATCATAAGCCAAATAAATCAGATTAAGGATAATGCCCAGTGCTAGTCTTTGGAATACAGAAAAATTGATTATCTACAAGACGCATTAATGAATAAAATGATAGAACTGGAATCAGATTGGAGAAAGAATATTCAACTATTACTTTAGGATTTCTCACTTGCTGTCAATGATATAAACAGAAAAAATCAGAAGATTAAATGTTAGAACAGAAATGATGAAGACCCATGTTTTACTGAGTGCCTTCTCCACACCTGACACTGAGCTGTGCTAGAAACATAACATTTTAATCCTCTCAGTTAGTGCTGTGCAATTTTATAATTAGAAAACTAAATAATGTGCCTGTGGTGATACAAATATTAATGTAATCAAGCTGCAAAACAATTTCTGACTGATTCAAAATCTGACACTCTTTACACTACATCCTTTTGGTCTCAGAAAAGCAAAAGAAGGCATAATACATATTGTTTTTATTTAAATCACAAGAAAAATCAATATTGTTAGATCCACAAAGAGGGGTACTAAATAGCTCATAAATTAGCACCGTGTTAGGGTAATGTAAGACAAAATCTAGTGCTGTAAACCTGATAATATTATATACCTGATAAGTTTGAGGGAAAGAACAAGATAATGTGGTAGAAGTCTGTTCATTATTGTAAATAAAAGATCAGATCAGAAGTTAAGGGTCAGGGCCAAGAAACATAGAGTCATAAAATCACTAGTGAGTACCATGAAAGTTGACGAGCTGAACAAGGGAGTAAGAATACACAGAAGCAAATGGCCATTAAAAGAGCACTGGGGACGTCTACAGATGGAAGTGTGCAAGCACGAAAGGGACTAAAAAGTGAGACAGAAAGAGGCAAATCAATAAATAAACAATAAAAACAATTATAGTAGAAATCATCAAAAAATACTATTCCCATAAAACCTACAGATATTATCATGTCCAGTAGTTTTTAAATTTAGAACAAATTGAAATTTTGATATTTGAAATTTATCAATAGGATAGGATGTCTTTTTGTTGCAATGTATATGTTATGTATTTTATACTTTTGCAGAGCATTTTTAAAATTTTAGTATCATATATAAAAAGAAAATTACAAATTTAAAATATAATCAGGTTATTTGCTAGATAGTACAGGAACCCTCTAACTTACTATCTCAAGTATTTGAAACTAATACCGTATTACTTTGTATTTTAAAATTTCATATGGTATTGCGGATAAATGCCAACTGCAAAGATCTAACTGAATAAAAATGGAAATGCTATGCTCATGAGCTCATTAGGCTCATGGTGCAGTGCATACCAATATTTTTTGAAAATTCTTAGCAGAGAAAATAATTTTAATGTATTTATTTACACTTTAAAAATCATATTTAAGCTGGAGTTGTATATTAGCACATTAAAAAGATTATTTGCTCAGCCATGCAAGATCAAATTGGTATTTTGAAATAATAATGAAAACAATCCAATTAGAATTTCTAGTGAAGATAACTTATTGATATATAGAGTTAAAACAGGCATTTAAAAAAAACATCAATTAAGAGTATTAAAAATTGAATGATTCTGTTTTGCAGAAAAATAGCTTATTAAAGTTTGTGGAATGATCTCATATTCCATCTTTAACTGTAAGAGCATGTCTTCTTTACTTTTAGACTTTATTCTAAAATATATATTTTAATATTTTATTATTATTTTAATAGGATGATTTTAAGATAAATCAAATTAAAACAAAACATATCTATGGATTAAATGCAACTCTCTCAGACCAAAAAGAATTAAAATTTCTGATACTGAGAATATATAATACCACAAATATCAAAATGCTTGTTTATAAGTAAATATGTTAAAAACAGACTTTTCCTAATATAACAATAACTAAGTCAATGTTTCACAATAATACTTTGTAGTTTCTCATTCATCCAGAGTTGGTCTAAGTTTTTAATGATATACATTTCTTATAAATCTAATTAAGGAAATATTAAAAATCCAATGTCCCTAACAAAGATTCTGTGGCAATAGATATGAAATATATCATTGGAGCTTTCTTTCAAAGACAAGTATAGTGGAACTCTATGGCTGTCCCCACTATGTCAATAAGCATTAAAAAAATGAGAAACATGTTTAAGTTTAAAAAATGCAAACATTTGCTTTCTGTCACTGAAATTGCCATCCTTTCTTTGTCAATAAATATCTTTGTACTAATTAACGAAAGATAGGATATCCTTCCTTTGTCCTGATGGTGTTATCTAGCAATGACATTTGAAGCCTGATTCAAGTTTTAAATATGATAAACAAAATGAATGAGCTCATTTATTTTTCCAATGGCCTTTGTTCTTCTCTTTTATAGATTATCCTCACAAGCTACAAAGCATTATTTGTTTCTCTATAATCTGAAATAAGTATACTTACTACATTGTATTTATTTTGCATTTTGACATTTTATTTGGAGAATTGTTAAAGTAAATATAAAATAGGTTCAGAGAATTTCAAGTTCCCAAATCTACACATTCAGTAAGCTTTCAGTTTCTAATCATTAATAGCCTGTATCTAATGCCTAAAAATTGTTTTCATATGACCATAAAAGTAAAGATAGCTAGTTACCAAGAAATCAATGGCACAAATATAAACAACTGATGAATTCAGTTGTAGACCATGAATACTAACGCATTATTTTTTTAAAAAATTTACTGTAGTTTTAAATGTTAAAAAATATAGGGAAGAACACAATGACATATCTCTACATACCTCCCTGGTGCTCTAAAATTAACAAGATTAACAATAATAAGAATAACTTTCATACAATGATGTGGGAGTGTAAATTAGTATGACCACTTTGGAAAAGTATCTGGCTATATCTATTAATGTTGAACATAAGTACACCCTACAGCACAGTATTTCATTCTAGTATACACTAGTAAAAATGCACACATATGTCCTCCAGATCCCCAATACAAGAATGTTCATAGTTGTATTATTTTTAATAGTAACTGGAAAAAGCCAAATGCCCTTCAGCACAACGGATGACTTACGGTATATTCATACAATGGAATGATCTGCAATAATAAAATTTGAAAAACTATAAAAAACCCTGCTGATTTAATCAACAAAATGAATGATTTATACAAGAGTAATGTTAAGAAGCTGAATACAATAGAACCAAACTGTGTGATTCACATTATATAAAATACAGCGACAAAATTCATCAATATTGTAAGATGTCAGGAGGAAAAAAGGTTATATGTGCGGAAGAGAGAGGGACTGTGAAGGTCTACAAGGTTTCTGGAATGCAGACAATACTCTTTTTTTTTTTTTACTATATTCAATTTTCAGTAATCTGTAGGTACATGATTTATGCAGTATCTTCCATGTATACTTCAATTATTTTTTTAAACTTTACTTCTAACAGCCTGACTTGTTTCAATTACAGTCTATGAATATATTTGTCTTATATTTTATGGAATATATTCTGGGCTATGTGCCAGATAATATTTTAAGCACTAGAGATCCAAAGGTGAGTGAAAAATAAGATCTTGGTTCAAGTAGGGTTTACATTCTACTCGGGGGTGAAAAAAAAAAAAAAGGAGTAAACTAATTTAAAAAGAATTAGTAACATTGAAGAGCATGAGAAAATAGGCCACTATAACAGATAGCTACTTTAGGAAAAGGGCATTATTTTTAATAGGATGAGACTAAACATGAAGGATAAAGGTACAGCCATAGAAATATAGGAGAGAACGACATTTCAGACAAAAGGAATAACATGTTCAAATGCCCCAAGGAAGGTTTGACATATATGAAGAGGGGAAAGCATGATAGTATAATCTGGTGGGTATACGTGAGGATCAAGTGGGAGAGGGACGTTGTATGAGGTCATATAAAACTTTAGAGGCCCTGACAAGAACTTAAATAGTCTTTTATTATACATAAAATTGAGCTTCTTTGAAGGGTTTTGAAAGAGGATAACAAAATCTACTGATATATATTTTTAAGAAGTTACCGTTGGCTGGTATGTGGTAGAGAATTTAAGGACAGCATATGCTGATGAAAGCAAATGAGAGGAAATCATTGCAGAAGACGTTGTAGGGATTTAAATGTGTGTGACACCAGCATATATGTAATGTATCTATGTAAAATATATTTAAATATATTTTAGGGGTATAACATATAGAACTTGGTATACTGAATATATAGAATTCCATCTGTTAGGAAAGGATGATATGAAGGTACAACCAGTGAAGAGG
The DNA here is from genome assembly GCF_003009895.1 of Hyaena hyaena. Taxonomy (NCBI): domain Eukaryota; kingdom Metazoa; phylum Chordata; class Mammalia; order Carnivora; family Hyaenidae; genus Hyaena; species Hyaena hyaena. Next base: position 164,525 of record NW_024081471.1, on the reverse strand, counting down.
AAGAGCAAGAATAGGTCTGTGGGGTGTGGGGCACAGAGAACTAGGTACGGACAGTAGCAGGAATACCTTTCACTATAATTTGAGCAGAGAAAAGGAATTAGAACTTAGGTACCAGGTCATGTGTAGATCTGGTGAAGGTGACATGAAATAGTAACTGTCCCATGGTTTTAGAAAGTTTATAATTGTTAGATGAGTCACGCCCTCAGCTTGAGATCCAAGGTCAAGGAGGTATGCAGTGCAGGTGATGATGAGGTATAAAATATGAAAGAGGACAGGGCATGCTCCATTGTGATTCAGCTACTATGAAGTGTACCCCATTGGACAAGTCTGTGAACTTGTAGGAAGTGACTTACGTACATGAACGTAATAATATCTGCCCAACATCCAGAAGTCCCAGAAAAGACTTCCAGTTAGCATGGCTAACTACACACATATGAAGAAACTATAAATGGTAATTCATATAATGATACATGTAAATAAATCAATAAGTTAACTGAAATCTGAGTTGGAAGTACACATGAGTTTCTCCAACTTTTTCAGTATTTCAAGTCTATATTCAATAAAATTACAATAAATTCATATTTTTCTGCAATGAAACATATTTGGCCAAAATGTGCCATGCTGGTATTTTGTAAAATTCTTGTTGTCTTAGGCAGTAATTTGTTTTAAATGTTTATTTTTGAGAGAAAGAGTGTGAACAGGGGAAGGGCAGAGAGAGAGGGAGACACAGAATCTGAAGCAGGCTCCAGGCAAAGAGATGTCAGCACAGAGCCCCAAGTGGGGCTCAAACTTATAAACCGTGAGATCATGACCTGAGCCAAATTCGGATGCTTAACCAACTGAGCCAGCCAGGCTCCCCATCTTAAGCAGTAATTTCTTAGTGAAAGGCAAAGGTGCTGGCATTCGGAGAAAAATTAATATGCCGAAAAATAAACTGTGGAACATCCAGGAGAAATGTGCACTTTTTAAACAAATGTAACCTAAGCTCTGAATTAGTATTTACATAGAGCAGAAAGATCAATAACAATTGAACAGGATCTGATGTGAAGCAATTGTTATGTTAAATATTTCATGTCTTTTGGAAAATCAAAACTTTGTGAAGAATACTTTTTTGTTGGTATAGTTAGACACATAAGTATTAGCTAAGAATAAACTACTCTTGTATAGTTTATTGATTAGAACAATCTAGCCCTTTCATTGAGTTAATGTGTTGCTTTTTCATTTTAAGTGTTTGGCATTTCCTTTAGTAAAGAATGGGTATCATTTCCAGGATGCTGACAGAGTGTCCCAGTTTACTTCTTTCTGAAAGCCACAATTTTACACTCGGAAGAGTCAGCAATTTCATGATGCTAATACCAAATATGTGTTAAAAATACCTTTTTGCATACACATGAAATCCTCCTTAGCACTGGACTGGAAATAGAGTGAGATGCTTTCTCAGAAAAACAAGTCCTTCTCAAGGGCTACACATCTCCAGAATCACATAAAAGCGCCCTTCAAAGTTGGGGAGAACATTTCATCTGAAAGGGTGATTCATGCCTTGACTATTTCCAACCAGTAATAATATGTACTACTGATTGCCATTTCCCAAGTTCTTCTTATTATTTAAGTGAATAATAAATGGATGCAAGTACATTTTTCTTAAGGAAAGTTCCTGAAATTCTGTTTTAAAAATTCTGAAACAAATAATTTTAAATTTCACTTTACATCATGCTTTTAATAAATCCAGGGGGAAAAGTCTTTAGATATCATGGACAATGCAAAATGTCACAGATTTGGGCATCCTACCTAATTATGGAAAATAAGAGTTGAGAAAAGATAATACACGGGGTGCATGGGTGCCTCAGACAGTTGAGTGTCTGACTCTAGATTGCAGCTCCTGTCATGATTTCCTCTCTGGGATTCAAGGGTTGTGGGACCCTGTGTTGGGTGTGATACCTACTTAAGGGTCTCTCCCTCTAATCCTACCCACCACGCCACTGGCACTCTCTCTAAAATAATAATAAATAATAATAATAATAAAATTCTCTGCAGGTATATAAGTATCATATATTGTATATTATTCTCTGCATATTTGCATATATTTACATTTATTTTTTTAAACTTTTTTTTAATGTTTTATTTATTTCTAGGAGAGAGAGAGAGAGACAGCGTGAGCAGGGGAGGGTCAGAGAGAGAGGGAGTCACAGACTGAAATAGGCTCCAGGCTCTGAGCTGGCAGTCAGCACAGAGCCTGATGTGGGGCTCGAACCCACGAACCGCGAGATCATGACCTAAGCGAAAGTCGGACGCTTAACTGACTAAGCCACCCAGGCGCCCTGCATATATTTACATTTAGAGAGAGAGTGTGTGTGTATACATACACAATCTTGAAAAATGACCTAATTGATGATTGTCACCTGAAACACTTAAGGGAAGGAGTGTAGACTTCGTGTTTTGAAGGGTTTCAGAACTACCAAGATCTATCATGTCAGAGGCATTCTTAAAAGTCACATAAGGTCATGGAGAAAGAGGTGCATGGGGATTGGAAATACTGAGGAGACTGGAATGGTTAGAAGAATAAAGAATGGCAGAGCGAAGAAATAGGGTATTTAGAAATAATAGTAATAAAAACAATTTTAAAAATAGTTGAAAATAGGAAAACAGAAGGGACCACTGCTGTGGACTGACCTGTGCAGCTCCAAAATCATTACGTGGAAACCCTACCCCCCCAGTGTGATGGCATTTGGAGAAGGGTCCCTGGGTAGGCAATTCGATTTAGATGAAGTCATGAGGGTGGGTCCCTCATATGAGAATAGTGACCTTATAAGGACAGACACCTGAGAGCTTGCTCTCTGACATATGAGGACAGGGCAATGGCCGTCTTTAAGCAGGAAGAGCAAGGAGAACACTCACCAGGTAACTGAACTGGTCAGCACTCTGATCTTGGACTTACCAGCTTCTAGAACTGTGAGAAAAAAATTCCTACTGTTTAGGCCACACAATCCATGGGATTTTCTTATGGCTGCCCAAGCTAACTAACACAGCAGCAAATAAACACTTGGAGGGATCAGACTGTATGAAGAAGGACAAAAGAGAAAACAGATGCCGTGTGGCAGGACAGACAGACAGAAGCACGGCTGAAAACAAATTAATCCTGAGACAACAAAGAGAAGGAAGATTAAGACAGATATTGATTTTTAGAGATTTGAGTGATCTAATTTTATGTAAAAACGTGTTGTACAGTAAAATCACGTGTTACCCTTACATTAAGGAGTAGAAAAAGGTGTATATCCATATTATATCTATAGGCAAATATGTTCACCTATATATGTTCACACATGGTTTATAGATGTTTACAGAAAGGTTGATGGATAAAAATTCTAATTTGGGGATACTGCAGCTGAGTAGGGGATGAAGAAGGGGAAAGGTAGGTGGTTAACCTTACCAGTTGATTTGTTCTACTGAGCACCTACCATTTAAGGAATTAATAGGATGAACATAAATCAGAAAAGCAAAATACTTAAGAGGAAAATGAAATGTCACTTGATTATGTGCCAGGGGTGAACACATGACTCAGAGGTGGTTCTGCCCCGAAGTGGCCAGCAAGGGACTTTGAGAGCAGATCACAGAACTAAGATCAAGAATGTTGAAGCTCACACACACACTTTTTTTTTTTTTTCCCCAGTGCCTCCGATATCAACAAACAGCTAGCTTAGAAGAGACTGGTGTGCATTACTCATTTGGCTTCTACCATCCGGAATGATTCAAGTGTAGGTGAGCAGGTCAATGTCACTATTAGAACCACATGCTGAATAGGGCTTTCGTAACCAGGTAAGTGCAAGTGATATGTCTGGGACATTTCAAAGGTTGAACGAAAATTGTAATTAACCACATACTACTAGAAGATTTGCATTACTCCATTCTTTTAGTGTTTATATGCTCGAAATATGCTCAACATTTTTCTGTGAACATCCTCACGAATGTTATACTTTAAACATGAGGAAGAGCCATTCAGAATGGGAGGCTAAATAACTCTTTCCCTACTTAAGAGTCATCTCATTCACTTATTTAAAAATAGATCAGTAAAAAACACAGATTTCCATATTCTCATTCTAAATCCATTTTTGTTAATCATGCCAGGGTATATCTTTATAACCTGTAAACTACAGAATGGCCTATCATAGTGAAATTTGCTTTCAATAAAATGTTACTGCTCAAAAGTTGAATATTTCCTACTATAAAAGTAAAACAAAACAAAACAAAAAAAAAAAAACGGGGAAGGGAGGTGGTTGACTTTGCTACACATTCTATTTTTTACCTAATTTGTAAGTTGCTGTTTGTATTGTTAAATAAATGAATCAACTACCTAAAAAGAGCTTTACAAAAGAATTTGACACTCTTTTAAAAAAAAAAAAATAATGTTTATTTTTGAGAGAGACAGAGACAGAGTGTGAACGGAATAAGGCAAAGATTGAGGGAGACATAGAATCCGAAGTGAGCTCCAGGCTCCAAGCCGTCAGCACAGAACCTGATGTGAGTCTTGAACTCACAAACCGTGAGATCATGACCTGAGTCTACATTGGATGCTTAACTCACCAAGCCATTCAGGCATCTCAAGAATTTGACACTCTTTAAATCGTTTTTGGACACAGGAACCAAAAGCCCAATAAACGCTTATTAGTAAAAGTACAATGTACTTACTAGGGATGAGAAAGCACACATTAGGTAAGAGACATCGTTTTCTTTAAGTAGCAATAATTATATTTTACATTCTGCTAGAAAACATCCTTCATGTTTGATGTTTTCAGTAATTTATAATGTTGAGCAATATAATAATCTCAGGTTAATGGTATAGTTATTATATATTCAACAATATCCTAGATCTTTATTCTCAGAAAAGTCACATGATTTATTTATAAAAGGCAGAACTTAAAACATCTCCTTAGGCTTGCTATATCAGTTTCTCATTGCTCCTGTAACAAAATACCACAATTTTAGTGGCCTCTAACATTACAAAGTTATTATAATTCTTTAGGTCAGAAGTCTGAAATGAGTCACAACTGTGCTCAAATAAAAGTGTCAGTGTGACCACATTACTTTCTTTCTTTTTTTTTTTAATTTTTTTTATTTATTTCTAGGAGAGAGAGAGAGAGACAGCCTGAGCAGGGGAGGGTCAGAGAGAGAGGAAGTCACAGACTGAAACAGGCTCCAGGCTCCGAGCTGACAGTCAGCACAGAGCCCGACGCGGGGCTCGAACCCACGAACCGCGAGATCATGACCCAAGCGAAAGTAGGACGCTTAACCAACTAAGCCACCCAGGCGCCCCACCACATTACTTTCTAAAGGCTCTAGGAGAGAACCCTTGCCTTCTTCCAGTTTCTAGCAGATTCCCAGGGTACTGAGTGCTCTGCCCTCTTCCTCTGTATTCCTAGCCAGCAACATCAGGTTGGAATTCTCAAATATCATCATTCTGTCTTCCTGTATGTTTCCCTTTTCCACTGCCTTTTGCGATTACAGTGGACCTATTGGGATTATTCAAGATCATCTCCCTATTTTAGATTAGCTGAATCTACGTTCTTTTTTAAGTTTATTTATTTTGAGAGAGCACTACATGCCAATGGGAGTGAGGCAGAGAAAGAGAGAGAGAGAGAGACAAAGAGAATCCCAAGCAGGCTCCACACTGCATGGCAGTGCCTCACCTGGGACTTGAACTCAGCAACCATGAGATCATGACCTGAGCCAAAATCAAGGGTCAGACACTTAGCCTACTGAGCCACCCAGGCTCTTCCTCTGCCATCTAACATATTCACAGGTTCCAGGAATTAGGACTGAATATCTTTGGGAACCATTATACAGCCCACCATATTAGCCATCCATGTGGTCACACACAATACTTACACAATTCTTTAAATTATTCAAGGTAGTACTGTAACTACCCTCATAAAGCTGACTTTCAAAAGTTAAAGCACTTCATTTATCTGAGATTACAAACATTTTAAGTAAAGCTTTGTTGATAAAGTGCTAGTTAATCAAGCTGATTATCTGTTAGATTAAGACACAGAAGTGGATCCCCTGGGTGGCTCAGTCAGTTAAGCATCACATCTGAATTTGACTCAGGTAATGATCTTATGGCTCATGAGTTCATGCCCTGACTGTGTGCTGAAAGCTCAGAGCCTGCAGCCTGCATCAGATTCTGTGTGTGTTCCTCTCTCTACCCCTCTCCTGCTCATTGTCTCTAAAATAAATATTTAAAAATGTATTTTTAAAAAGGGGGGGAGGCATCTGGGTGGCTCAGTTGGTTAAGTGTTCGACTGTTGGTTTCAGCTCAGGTCATGATTTCACAGTTTGTGGGTTTGAGCCCGGCATCAGGCTCTATGCTGATGGCATGGAGCCTGGTTGGAATTCTGTCTCCCTCTCTCTCTCTTCCCTCCCCCACTTGCTCTCTCTTTCTCCTTCTCAAAATAAATAAATAAATAAATAAACATTAAAATGTTTTTAAAAATAAAGGACAGAATGTTATTAGTTGTGTGTGTCGTGCACATGTGAGCACATGTATGAATGTTAGAAGGGTTGATGAAAAGAAAGCTTTAGTTGTTGTGAGCATCACTGATAAATTCTACTACCATAATAATCTTGCATATTTGCACCAAGATAAGTTTCATTATTTCATAGTCACCTTATGAGATAAGGTGAAACTGTAGATTCATATCTGGGTTCTTTAATTTTTTTGCAATTTTTTTATTTTTAATTTCTAAGAGAGAGAGAGACAGCATGAGCAGGGGAGGGTCAGAGAGAGAGGGAGTCACAGACTGAAACAGGCTCCAGGCTCTGAGCTGGCAGTCAGCACAGAGCCCGACGCGGGGCTCCAACCCACGAACCGCGAGATCATGACCTAAGCGAAAGTCGGACGCTTAACCGACTAAGCCACCCAGGCGCCCCCATATCTGGGTTCTTTATACAGTTCACCTGTACTTCAAAGGCTGGACATAAATCACAAGCAGGAAAGCAATGTAAAAATATACAGTTCCTTAACTGGAATATTGGCTACAGGAGATTTCATCTACTTTTTGAAATACTTGTAGAATAAAAATTACTTATTTATAGAATAATTTTGGGTTGGAAAAAAGCAAAATATCCAGTCATTAATCAATTAAATATATTTTATATTATATATTTGTCATATTTAAAGATAATACTTGTAGGGGCACCTGGGTGGTTCAACCTATTGAGCAGATGACCTCAGCTCAGGTCATGATCTCATGGTTTGTGAGTTTGAGCCCCATGTCAGGCTCTATGGTGACAGCTCAGAGCCTGAAGCCTGCTTCGGATCCTGTGTCTCCTTCTCTCTCTGCCCCTTTCCCACTTGTATACTGTCTGTCTCAAAAATAAATAAATATTTAAAAAAATTAAAAAGCAACTATAATGAAGAAAGTCCTTCAAAGATGAACATTTTTTTTAATTAAGGAAATGACTTCTTACTAACCTATAATGTAAATGTCCAAAACGTTTATGTTTTTGGAAATTTCAATTTCAATAACTTAAAAGGTTGTTCAAGACAGTCTCTTTCTTGAAATTCATCTTTACTCATGGGGTTTCCTTCTCCCTGTCCAGCTTCTGCTTCTCAACTTGGTGTGTGGATTTTTTTTTCATTCCTCATCCTTTCTGTGTCAGGTTCCTCCAGGTTCTGGCCTTGCATTTCACATCTTTTCATTCACATCCAATCCCTTCATTTTAAATGCGGTCTATGGAGGCTGGCTCCTGATTTCCTACCTGCAGCCTATAGATAGCTCTCCTCTGTGTCTTCCACTGACTCCATGCCCTACTTAGACATTTCATACTAAAAATATACAAAATTTAGTTCTTCATATCTAACTACCTGTTTTCCTTCCCCTGTCAAACTTTGTATGGCTCAGCTCCTTCCTTTCTTAGAGGGAGCAACTACATTCTTTTCTTCTCCTTCTTCTTTTAAGCTTACTTAAATAATCTCTATCATTTAAAACCCCAATGTGGGCCTTGAACTCAGGACCCTGAGATCAAGAGTCACACGTTCTTCCAACTGAGACAGTCAGGTGTCCCAGCAACTACATCCTTCTAATTGCTCAAGATGAGCAAACAAAACTTGCCCTTTACCTTCACTGTCCCCCACTCTCCTAAATACATACAATGTCAAGTCCTGTCAGCTCTGATTTCAAGATACACACTTCCTTTCCCCACCTCCACTGCTTTCACTCTGCTGCAAGTCACCATCTTTTCTCCTCCAGATTATTGAAATAATTCTACAATTGAATTCTCTGTTTCTGTCCTAGCTCCCCTTCAGTCTCATTGCTACTATGTGGCCAGAGTTCCTTGTTGACATACAGCTGTTTAGTCACCTTAATCCCATCTGTAGTCTTCATCTTCCTTTACCACCTAACATAACAGATATGAAATTAAGTCATTTCTCTGATCAGAAATATCTAAGACTATCCCAAATCTCTAGGAAAAAATACAACTTCTATATACTAATCTACAGAATCTATACGCAGTCTGGTTTCCATGGTATCTTAATGGCATCTCTTTCTATGCTCCATTTCTGTTATTTGATCCTAGCTATTTTAGCATTCTTGATCTTCTTCTATAGGACATGCACGTTTCTCCCCATGTCAGTAACTGCGTTTCACCCTCCATGGGGGGGTTATCAGATATCAATGGTGTCCATAACCATACTTCACCCAAGGCTTTATTCAAAGTCACCTTCTTAGTAAGAGCTTATAAGCCATAAAATCAAGATATGAACTACCACTTACTTCTACAAAATCTTTATTCCACATCCCACTTTTATTTTCCTCCTTAATAATGTTATTTTCTATAAGTAATATATCCTTTCTCTTCTTAAGTATATATTCTTCCTTTCTCAAATATAGTGTAACCTACATAAATGAATATTTAGTATAGTAAAATATATCCTCGTATTTAATGTGACTATTTTTGCTTTAAAATTATGATAAATTGTCTTAAAAGTAGAATTTCAATCACTAGTATTGAATATCTTACTGAATAATCTTTTGGATTTTATATATATGTGTATATATATATATATATGTATATATATATGCATTTCTAATATATACCTAAATATATATATACCTAATATATACCTAAATATATATATATATATATATATATATATATATATTTCGAGAAAGAAAAAACCAATCAGCCAATAAACAGGTGCTCTGTAAAAGCAACAAAATTGCATAAAGCTAAAATAATTTGTTTATATTTTCATGGTCCACTTAACCTATATCACATGGAAGCTGAACATACTAATTACACACATTTACATATATAAACAATACAGAAAATTTGGGAGACACACATTTTTGTCACAATACATTATTCAACTCAATGGTTGTTGGCTGTCTGACTATTGATTTTGGCTCAAGTCATGGTGCCATAGTTCATGAGATGGAGGCCCAACGGGAGGCCCCATTCACACTCACTCTCTCTCTCTCAAAATAAATAAACTTAAAAAAATAAAAAAGTAAATAAATTTTATATAAATTTTACATTAATTTAATATTCAAGTTCCATCAATTTATCGTATTTAGATTGATCTGAACTATGTTTAACTTCTTGGATGATTTCTTCATTTTTTGATACTTTGTATTGTTTCTTATTGGTTTATTCCCACAAGTTCCATGTAAGGAAGTCAGCCTTTTCCCACCTCTGGCCATGGACTGAAAATTGCTTTTCAAAATTGGTATATTAATTTTCACTTCCACAAGAGGTAACTATAAATAAGAGTTTTATCACACCTTTGCCAACATTGGTTTCAATAATTATTTGTAATACGAGGATCCAATATGTTTAAATGGCATCCAGCCTTCAGTTAAATCCCATTGATAACTGTTTCACCCAGATATTTTTATTTAAAATACTTGTGGTAACAGATAGTCTGAAAATAATTGGATCAAGGGAAATTGCTAGTCACATCAGATTGTGCATAGTTATATATAAGTCATATGTACTGTCCCAAAGGCATAAACATAATGACAAGAAAAATCTATTTGAAGATCCTTATGATCACAGAAGCAAAAGTGAAATGGAAAGGATAGTTAATTCCCTTTTTTCAATGGAGACATCTGCAAAGTCCAAATTCATTTTACTGGCAATTCATCTATTACATGCCATTAAGTATGAGTAAAATACTAGAAAATAACTATTTCAGTTAAGTGAAATAGTTGCTTTATTCAATATTTCACTTAAATACGTGTACGGATTAAACTTTATTCATTTTATTCTAAGATTAACCAAGAAGTTTCCTAAAGTGATGCAGCCACACAGTGTAGAAGTTTACACAGCAGAATTTTCTGGGATCTACAGAAGCAATATCTGGGTATATCATAGTACACTAAGTGAACATTCTTCTTAAACCTGCTTCCACATTTCCCTGAAGTCCATTTATTTTCCTGAACATCTCTTCCAGGAACACATGCCACAGTTAAAAGTCAAAACACTAACAGCAATGATAGAGATACTAAAGCATTTAAATTGTTTTGGCCTTCTCTTTACTACTAAAAAACATTTTAATAGAGGATTACTTAAATGAATGATGATATAGCCATACAATCACATGTGATACTCAAAACGTATACTGTCACTATGGCAGGGCCATCAACCACTCTGAAATCACTCTGACGTAATAGGAAGAGAAAGCTGTACACCAACATGTGTCCCTAATATTGAGCCAGAGTTAAATGTCAGATCTGTGCATAATGGTCTACTGGATTCTTGCTGAGTGTTCATAATTTCTCTATAAATGCACATGGAACAGCGAACACACTATAAAATTAGTTGGGTATAATATTGAGCTGTATTTATGGTATCTGTATGCATATGCTTATATGAATGCATGCATCTGTGTGTAAATGGATCTTTAAATTTACAACTATATTTTAGAATTGTATGTAGATATCTACATGAATCCATTCATTAAAAATCACTTTGAAAATATCTGCCAAATTGGTAATAATAGTTAAATGGATTTTATTGAAGAGTAAAGTTCAAGATGCATCCTAAATTTCACATTTCTGTATTTTTAAAGAAATTATAAAAGTAGATAACATGGGGAAGGATGGACATGAGAGAATAAGAAAGTTATTTCTATAACTTAAATCACATTTTAAAATGAAGATGTTTTCTTTCATCCATAAGAATACTGACATTTGTACAAACAAGCAAAGGGGAGAGAGAGAGAGAGAAAGAGAGAAACCAAGAAACAGACTCTTTATTATAGAGAAAAGACTGATGGTTACCAGAGGGGCAGGGTCGGGGATGGGTTAAATAGTTGATGGGGATTAAGGAGCACACCAGTAATGAGCACAGCAAGTTGTATGCAAGTGTCAAATCACTATATTGTACACCTGAAACTAACACTACACTGTATGTTAACTGGAATTTAAATAACAAGACAAAAATACTGTCATTTCTTATAGATCATCTTTGACCACAATACCTGAAAGATTTAGCATGCTGAGTCAATTCTCATCAAACAAATCATCAGAGACATTGAATCTATGATAATTTACCAATGTTGGTATAGATCTTTATAAACTGCAACCTATTTTAACACCTCATATTATGTGGTTCTCATTCCTAGTATCTCCTTTTGCAGATGATGAAAAACGCCCTATATACAAGGGACATCAACACAAGTAATCCAGGTCGGGATCAAGTTCTTCTATGTCTCCAAATCATTAAGCCCCAATATTTTTTTTTTTTTTATTGTGCCATACATCACTACCTGTTAGGAACTATGCTTTTAAAATCAAAATGTTTTCCTTTTATTTCTGGAGACTTCAAATATTATGAACTACTCCAAGCACATGGAATTGCTAGAGTGAACACCCACTCCTGACATTCCAAACATACACATACTGAAAAAAAAAAAAAAAAAGCTATTATAGAATAGAATTCTTTCTAGAGAATAGAAAGAATCAGTATCTTTCATTTACTTAAAATTTATATTAAAGGGTCATATGAAAAAAATTGAAGAAAAATGTGTCTTCAACCTCCACATGTACATTTTCTTTTTCTCATTTTGTATTTCCTCTTGTTCCTACAAGTGACAGCATATGATAAAACGGCCCAATCTCTTAGTTTACAGAACAAACAACACTGATCACACAAACTTTCACAGTTTGTGTTGGGGACTTAATGAAACACCTACAATTTGAAATCCATTCCAAGCAAGAGATGAGAGATCATCACAGAGCACCCAAAATGAACTATACATGGGCAGTTGCCCCCCCAAACTATGTGTAGCACAATCCTTTATCACACACAATCTTTAGGTTTTCTTACAGCAATGGTTTTCAACAAGAGAGGGATGCAAGTGGCCCCCTACCCCCCACCCCGCAAGGAAATAGTTAACAATGCCTGCAGATATTTTTGGTTGTCACGATCTGGAGATGCTGCTACTGGCATTGTGTGGGTAGAAACAGGCATGCTGCTCGGGATCCGACAAAACGCAGGACAGCCTCCCTAACCCATGAGAAGTCGACAGCCTACCATATGAATGGCACCGAGGTTAAGTACCCCTTACCTAGCAGCCCATGGGTGGCTCTGTTTCTAACTTCAGCTCATGTCATGATCTCATGGTTCAGGAGTTCGAGCCCCAAGGCAGGCTCTGTGCTGACAGTTCAGCAGCCTGAAGCCTGCTTCGGATTTTGGGATTTTGGGTCTCCTTCTCTCTCTCTCTCTCTGCCCCTCCCCTACTCACGCTCTCTCAAAAATAAGCAAACATTTAAAAAAATTTCAAAGAAAGAAAATCTTACCTAAAATATTGTTCTATAGGCACGTATAATGCAACTACATGAAAGGCATATATTAAGCAAATTATAACATTTGAAGTCCTCCACTTATTCAAAAAACAAAACAGCATCTTATATACTTGCAGTCTTTAATCTCACAATTTTTGTTCTCACTTTTCACTTGACTACACTGTATCAAATACAGGGATTTGGGATAAGTAAACCTTTTTAAGTCAATAAGTCCAATATGTTTTATCCTAAATCTATTGGAATGTATATGTATATCCAGATTCTAAAGGATGATTATATCAGGTTGCAAGTATCTCAAGTTTACTTCAAACTTCTCATCATCATCAAGGCAAGTGCAGGACACGTGGGAGACACACAGTTGTGGCTATGTAGTCTGTATTCATCAGAACACAAAAATCAACACAAAGCACAATAATATTTATATAGATCAATAAAAAGTACTATATATTTACTATATATAGCACCCTTCATCTAAAGAATTTGTTAGGCTGACTCATTCATTCTCATGACATCATTTTATACATCTGAAATAGAGCATCAGGAGGAATAATTTCCAATTGCTCAATGTGCAGATTTTATTCAAGCACTGTTTGCTATTGACCACGTTTGCAGCTGTGATAGCCAATTATACTCAACCTGACTAGACAAAGTTACAATTAGAGTTTCCCAGCTCTTACGTTCTTTCTACTATCATATTTTCCCTTACTATTGGGTAATCTTCAGTTGGACATTTCTGTGGCATCTAAAATCCTCATTTTCTACACCCACTCTTGGCAGAAAATCAGACTTGACCATTGACATCAATTTTTTTTGGTCTTTTCCCTTCTGAAGTTAGCTATGGCTGTGAAAATCGTCGGTATTACAGTTTATAAAATACCTATCCAACCAGGCATTAAATGAATGCCTTATTAAGAGAATGAGGGGGCTGACCTACACTAGGTTAATTCATTATCAAGAAACCCAGAATTAACTACCTAACAGGAGGCTGGAAAGAAACTGGCATGATGATTGGTGCTTGGGCCAGCATGTGAGAGCACAGGACTACTTCTCTACCAGGATTGTATCCTGCGTTCCCCTCCCACATCCAACAAGGTACACCCGAGATCTAGTCTGGACTTCAAACTCTTGATTTAGACTATTTTCTGCGGTAAGACAAATCCACTAAAATAAAAGAGAACAATTACTGCATAAGGAAAGCTCCCTGCTTTGAGAAATCTGTGGGTGATCCAGGAGTGAAAAATAAAGGTTCCAAAACACTGTCAGAGCTTAAGGTTATTATTTTTTTTGCTTCTTTATTTATTTTTTGGCTGCACAATAAAATCTTTCTCTTATCTGTCTCTCTCAGCTGAAAGCAGTGATGCCATCACCTGAACAAACAGAAGACCATAATATTTTAGCTAAGGATTTTATTTCAGGATTTCTTGCTATCTAGCTGGGAAACAGCAAGGACCATTTATTCCTCATTAATCCGAAAGTTCATAATGTACAACAGGAATGATAATAAGGAAATACTGTAACAACTGTCCAATAAAATTCTATATTTTCACCTGTTACATGACAGATTTTTCCCAATTCCACATCTGTACACACATCTCACACACACGCGCGCACGCATAAGGCACAATTTTACCTTGATTTTTAGACTCAGCTATTAATAGAAATAATTGTTATTCCTACAGGTTCAAGAAGTTAAGAAAGGGAAATGGATCAGAGTTAACAAACATAGGGGCATATACTAAATAAAGTGTGCAACTGACCACAGGAGCCTACCTAATTCCTTTTTATGCATCATTTATAGCGCCCTTTAAAAGAAGTAAAAGTTTCATCTTAAGCTTTAATAAGCACTTATGGAAGCAATTCAGGAAAAAAAAAGGAAGAATGAGAGAAAAGAGAAAATGAGCCTTCCTCTCCTGCAGCTTCAGTACTCAGCTCTCACGTAATTTTAGAGGATACTGGCAAGGCAATTATTAAACAGCACTCCCAAAATTTCAGTTCCAACGTCCCTGTTTGGATTCTGACCATGCTCTCCCTCACTTTCACAGTTAGACATACATGACAGCTCAATTTGATGCCATCACTACTCAAATGTGCCTCGCGGACCCTCCTTCCAACTTCTTCGGGGGCAGGGCGGATGACAGCACATCCACCGAGAGACACACACAGACACCCAGCGGGCTTCTCAGACTCACATTCCAGAGGCTCTATGGCAACATTCCTGGATAAGAAAATGCCAAAAAAAAAAAAAAAAAAAAAAATGTATTCCAGCCACAAGGTTTCCGAAGCATCAGCCACAACTTTCCCATTCACCCTGGAGCCAGCCGGTGCTGCCGCCATCCAGGAAAGCATCTCCCCAAATCTGTTTGGACTTGGAACCGGGAAGCAGCCCCATTTTCCAGGGTTGGGGGGGGGC
>NW_024081471.1:0-149017 GCF_003009895.1 Hyaena hyaena | reverse complement strand
CCCCCCCCCCCCCCCCCCCCCAGCTTCAGCCTCCGTCTCCCCTCCCCTCCCCCCCCCCATCATGATCGTGCATGCTTTGGCGCCGCGCAAGTACTGTAGCGCGCAGCACGGACACCCTTTAGAGCCTTCCCTGCAAGGTCGGGTGGAAAGCAATGCCTTAATTTTAAAAAATAAATTAATTCACTAAAACCCTGGACCAACAGCCTCCTCTTTAGCATCACAGCTCTTGGAGAGGAAAAAAAAAAAAAAAAGACAGGATTCCTCGACTGTTTAGACCCTCCGTTCTGGGCGGGGAGGGGAAACTGGGGGGCGAGAAGGGGTCAGACTGTCAGATGGAGTGGGAGTAGCCGTCGGGGGGGAACCGGAGGAAAGGCAGCCAGGGCAGGCACTGCTGTGGCAGGCTGGTAATAAATTTTCCTATTTCCGTGCAAAGTCGTCACAGCCTGCTAAACATGCAACTGCTGGCTCATTCATCAGTGATCCATAGTCCGGTGGTGGCCGTGAGATTTAGCTTGAGTGATGCCCTTTAATGCCTTACCCCAAAGGACTGGAGGCATGGAGGCTTTATGGGAGATAGAGTGTTCCCTTCGAGGTCGGCATTCTGTTTGGAAAGATAAATAGGAACTCCAATGCCTCCCTACCCACTTCTGCCTGCACCACGAAAACGCTCTCTCACACATAAACTTCTCACCTCTTATCACTCCGGACTAAATTAAAACACTCTGTAATGTACATAGATTCTGATAACACGGATTTATCAGAATAAATCCTGGCTGGCAGCATTCCAAATTAATGTGAAATACCTTCAAGCACTTTCCCCCAGCACAAAGTCACCCACATCCACTCCCTAAGAACATCTAGCATCCTTACTAGATTAAAACAGGAATGTAGAAGTTTATCTAAATTGAATGGTTATTTCAAGGGTCACTTTGCTGATGTACCAAAAAATCCACGAGACCCTCAGTCATTGCCACTACTTCGCAGCATTACTTGCTCCTGTCCTATAAATGCTAAGGTTCAAAGGAACAAAGATTTAAACTTGAGAGACGCCATAGGATGGGGGAAGAGACCGTCTAAAGTCCAGGAGACATGAATTCAAATCTTGATTCAGACTTTCTTCTATACTCAATGTGTATATGGTGTTTCACTTCTGTGAGGATACTTCTCTTTAAAATCTAGAAGGTGATCTTCACTTCAGAGAGTCTTTGCAAATATTAAATGAAAATCTGTGCAATTGTGTTTAATCCACGAGAAACTTTTGATAAAGATTAGCTCATGTCTAACCGTCTCCCTTTTGTTCTGCTTCCAGAAAACTCAAAGAGGCTGAGAAGTAGGTGGTACTTCCAGGAAACGTCTAGGGCCTAAGCTGAGATGCTTTGAATCAGTTATATTTTACTATCTTTATTTAGCTTGAGTGATGTGAAATTTGAAGGGATTTAATTTGGTTTGGGGGTTTGAAATGCTTAAACAAACTAAGAGAAACAATGAAGAAAGCATTTGCATTGGACAATTTCCAGCTGTGAAAGAACTGTGCATTTAAGTGAAAAGTTACTCCTAAGTAAGATGTTAGAAGTCATTTGGCATTTGAAAATTGCCAAAAACTCAACTCGGGGAAAAGTAGAACTGAAACAATAGCATCAGAATAATGAGCCAATGTCGTTTCATGTTTTGTATATCTTCTCTCATGCAGCTTCTGATTTAGAGGAGATTTTCCTCGCATCGTAGCCAAACATAAGTTCTTGTTTGTGTTTATTGAAGGAAGTATCGAAAAGTTGCCCATTTCAAGGCTTTCTGTGTTTACGAACTCATGGCAGCACAAGGAAAGGGATTGCTGTGAAAAATAATAGGGGATATAAAGACGAACTTTTGGTCTGTAAGAGGTCATGTAATTTAATTTTAAAATTTCACACTATGACATTGTCTATTTTTATATTATATCCCTGTTTGTTTAACTGCCTCTAGTTGATGGCGAGAATGTTTGCCAGCTTGTTGGTGCAGCTTTTGTGGAGATATCAGCAATGAACATCCTAGGGACACACTTGAAAATAAGATGTGTTTTCACTAGTCTTCCTTGGTGGTTCTCCCTGGATAAGACCCCAATAAGCACATCTAGTGGGCAGTCATAATGGAAGTCAACAGCCACTTGCTTCTGAGTGGGATGGCATACAGAGGGATTTGTCAGCATCACTAAACAGTACAATCCATTTCTAGGAAAAAAGAATCAATTCACTAAGGGAGGATTTGTGCATCTGAGATGGCATCCAGATTAAGGGCTCTAGATTCTCCACAAATCCAATGATGTAATATACACTGGATTTCAATGGTTTCCAAAATTTGATATCTGAAACCGTGCCAACCTTTGCTAGCCTTAGAAAAGTGAACCTGTCAGCCACTAACTGATTCTCTTATATTTTCAGCTTTAAAAGGATACAGTAAGTAAACCAGTGTGGAACACGGTGCTTGGGGAAAACCAGGTGGTGGGCAGGTGTTTATTTTCTCCTTATGTCAAAGATTACTTCAAAAAACTGACCAATGTATCAGTCAGCAGAATTTATTACAGAGTTAATCTCTGAAACTGAAACCATAGACATTTCAGATCCCAGTCCCCAATGTCATTACTTAGGGAGAGTTATAAGAATCATTTTCACCGGTGACAGAGAAGCATCTGACACACAACTGATGCTGGTCAGACTACAAAAACTGGAAAGAAAAAATTGTCATGCTAAACTGTGATCGTTCTTTGAGAGACAGACTAGGGAAATTGTCCCTTTAGATGTTATCTCATGCTCAATTTTGCCCTGGAAATTCAGGCTATGCAATGTTTTCAAATCTAAGGAAAGAAGGAAGGAAAGGAAACACACGGATCACCCTTGTTACAATTCAGCATTTAGAACAGTCAACTCTACAAACAGGCTACTGTGGTTGTTTTATTATTATTTTTAAATTAATTTATTTAAATTCAAGGTAGTTAATGTACAGTGTAGTGTCAGTTTCAGGAGCAGAACCCAGTGATTCATCTCTTACATATAACACTCAGGGCTCATTCCAACATGTGCCCTCCTTAATGTCTATCACCCATTTAGCCCATCCCCCCCATCCATGTCCCCTCCAGAAACTCTCAATTTGTTCTCTTTATTTAAGAGTCTCTTATAGTTATGCGGTTGATATGTAATTGAAATTACTGAAAGTATACAAACATTTAAAAATTATCTGATTAGGGGCTCCTGGGTGGCTTAGTCGGTTAAGCGTCTGACTTTCGCTTAGGTCATGATCTCGCGGTTCGTGGGTTCGAGCCCCGTGTCGGGCTGTGTGCTGACTGCCAGCTCAGAGCCTGGAGCCTGTTTCAGAGTCTGTGACTCCCTCTCTCTCTGACCCTCCCCTACTCACGCTGTCTCTCTCTCTCCCCTAGAAACAAATAAAACATTTTAAAAAATAAATAAAAATGATCTGATTTTTATGTAAAGAGAAACAGCTGCTGAAAACATGAATACACAATTTCTTGGGCAGCTATTTTCTTTTATGTGCTTGGGTAACGGGTAGCACAGATTGTGTATATCTTTTTAAAAGAAAAGAGAAAACAGAGTAATAAAACTATCACCTCTAAATGTATGATTAAAGATGACCTAATAAAGTTAACCTTGACTCATACTGTTATCACATTTCAGATTAGGAACTGAAGAGTACTGGGAAAATATTGATACAGGACAATGAAGAAGAGGGATCTATCGAAAGATATTTCAACTACATGTGTAATTAATTTTAAAAAGTAGCACCTCCCTTACTCAATGATAATTAGATAAATGAATACACTTTTTAAGAAAAATTCCTTCAGTGCATGTAAAATATCAATGACCAGTAAACTTGCTTGGATCACGTAGAACAGTGTTGATAATTAACAAGGGAAAAAGTCAAACCCCTCAATTTTTTTAAGTTCATTTTTATTTATTTTGAGATATATATATACATATATATAGATCAATAGATGATATATTATATATATATATATATATATATATATATAGAGAGAGAGAGAGAGAGAGAGAGGAATGCAGGGTAAGGGCAGAGAGAGGGAAGGAGAGAGAATCCCAAGAAGGCTCTGCATTGTCAGCAATGAGCCCCATGCGAGGCTCAAACTCACTAATGGGTAGATGAGGACCTGAGCAGAAATCAAGAGTCAGACACTCAACCAACTAAGCTACCCAGGGGTCCCAAAACCCCTCTACTTCTCTGTATATATGTTTGATTTATATAGATAAGTGTTGCACTCTAAATGATAGAATGAGGACACTTGCTTCTCAGATAAGTAAAAATTTACTAATGGACCCTAGTTTCATAAGATTAATTTTTGGACAAAAATATCACAAAATATGTGACAGAATTTTAAAATATTTTAATGCTTTTATTTATTTTTGAGAGGGAAGGAGAGAGCATGAGCAGAGGAGGCGCACAGAGAGAAGGAGAGACTGAATCCCAAGTAGGCTCCTGGCTGTCATCACAGAACCCAACATGGGGCTCAATCCCACAAATTGTGAGATCATGACCTGAGCTGAAACCAAGACTCAGACGCTTAACTGACTGAGCCACCCAGGTGCCCCCATACTAGAATTAAAAAAAAAAAAAAAAAGAATCTGAAATAATTTCAGTAAACTTTGCAGTTTTAATAATAAACCAGTACATTTAAACTACAGATGAACATTTCCCAACTATCGCAATTTGATTAAATATAGAGTCTATAAATTAGAAATTATTGAACTAAAGGTAGAATCTGGCAGAGTTATAAGGTGATTCATTCAAGAGCCTAGCTGATCAGTAAGAAAAGGAAATAGTGGGATTGCTTTAGTCTGTATCACATTAATATAAAAGTTGTGTCAGCCAAACCCCACTGCTTCCTGTGACAGACACAGTAGACTACAATTAGGGGAGATGTGTATGACATGATCTTCCTATCTGCCATCATCATATCTTGCATGATTTCATTATAGCCCCCACAAAGAAGTTTTAATACAATCATCTGGTGTAGCCATTGGTTAGGCATCAGTCTCACGAGTTTAGAAATGTAGAGGTGCTTGCCTGGAAGAGGGTTTCTAGTGGAAAGCTACAAAGCTTGGACACAAATCCTCTTCCAATCATTGCTTTCATCAATTCTATTCAAACCAAAGCCATCTATAGCAATTTCATACATTACAAGAAGCCAGTGTATTTGGATAGAGGACTGGAATCTTTTTAGGGTCTTGAGAAACTTGAGTAATATCTCAGATCTCACAAAGAATAACATACTAGAGCTGGGTCCAAAAGTATGACTAGTAAATAAATAATAATGAAGACACATCGTTGGACCAAAACTTGTAAATAAAGCTGAGAGATTTCTTCTGACAATAGTTTCTGTGTAAGTCGATAAGGCAATACGGCCATCAAAAACGTAAAGGTAAACACACATGCTGGATAAAAGTAAAGCATCAAAAATGGATGGCAATGTTTTTACTTGTCTAAAATATTGAGAATTTACATAGAATATTGAATTTTCAGAAGACTATAGCTATTTCTGTTTCTTTTCAATTGATTTATATTTTTGCTAGTCACCTCAGGATACATTTACTAAGTTGACAAAGCTAATACCACCTCTAACTCCACCTCTGTCCCCTCACCCTTGGCATGACCACCATTCTGTCTTTCCCTATGTCCCCATGCCTTATCTACATTTCAGGGATCAGAACAAAGATCATCTCTTCTGAGAAAGCCCACTACCCTAACAGTCACTACACTTTTTCAGGCCATAAAATGCAGCCCCTAATATTTTTCTGACCATAAAATATATTTTAAGTTTATTCATTTTTGAGAGAGAGAGAGAGACAGAGACAGAGCATGAGTGATGAAGGGGCAGAGAGAGAGGGAGACACATAATTGAGGCAAGCTCCAGGCTCTGAGCTGTCAGCACAGATGTAGGGGCCAAACCCACAGTCCGCGAGATCATGACCTGAGCTGAAGTTGGATGCTTAACCAACTGAGCCACCTAGGTACCCCAAGACCATAAAATATTTTTAAAACTCTGATAATATATCACTTTAACAAATTGTGTTATAGTTAGAGGAAGTATGGCACAGTAGTTAAGAACAGATTCTGGAACCAAACTTGGAAAGTTATATAATTGTATGTGCTTTGTTTTTTCTTCAGAGAAAAAAAAAAAAAAGTCCATATAATATTACCTATCTCTTATGCTTACCAGGAGGATTAAGTATGTCAAAATAGATAATAGGCTTAGAAAACTATTAGGCAAACAGTAACTTGTATATAAACCCGTTTCCTTTATCATTTTGTTTGCATATCAGTCTCATAATTGAATGCAAGCTATTAATAAACACCAGGAACATGGTTTGTCTAAAAGTAGTTTGGTATAATGTCGATAACCCTGCCTAGGGTCAAGCTCTATGTCTACTATTTATATTTAGTGAAAACTTGCTTATTGAGGTCATTTTACTCTCTGGACATGGTACCGGACTTGTAATGTGGCCAGACAAACTAGGTTACAGAGCTGTCTCAGTCCTTGAAGGGTTTGACTCACACACAGGTGTCTAACATAATCCTTGGTATATAAAAGGTTTTGAATAAAGGTTAGTTGAGTCCAAATTGTAAGTACTCAGTAAGCACTCATTAAATAAACTGTATTTGCTTCCTGTGCTCCATTTTGTAGCAGGAAAAGGCAAATCACAAACTCTTACCTGGAACTTTTTATTAATATTGAAAATATAACTTCCTTGGCCTGTTGTGAGGACAGAACTCACGTAGTACAGACTCCTGTATTTATCTGTATTCACTTTTTTGCTACTATCTAATGAAAATTGTCACTTTGATGACCCTGAAGCATTCTAAATTCTCAACCATCAAATAAATATTATATTGCACACCTGAAAGAAATGTCTAAAATCTCTATAAACCTCAGTTGATAGAAACAAAGGTTAATGTTAAATTAGTCAACTCAGTGTTGACAAAATCATGTTAAGAAATATATCCAATTTGCTAATGTACATTTGTTACCATCCCAGAGAAGACAGTAGTATAATAGTAACTTTTAAACTTCCTGTTATTAATGCTTTCCCTAGGAATATCTAATGAGGCTCTATGAAAACTGATACATATCTCATTTTAAAATTTAATATAAGGTATTCTATGTAATTCAAAACACTTATCTAACATTTAAAAAAATCCTAGCATATATGTCAATATTTTAATCTTTTCCCTAGCGTTGAATATTAAAGTTTTTTTTTTAACTTTTTAAAAAATGTTTATCTTTTGAGAGAGAGAGAGAGAGAGAGTGTGTTAGCAGGGGAGGGGCAGAGAGAGAGAGAGAGAGGGAGACACAAAATCCGAAGCAGGTTCCAGGTTCTAGGCTGTTAGCACAGAGCCCAACACGGGGCTCATACACACGAACTGTAAGGTCGTGACCTGAGCTGAAGTTGGATGCTTAACTGACTGAGCCATCCAGGAGCCCCTTATGTTTTGATATTATAAATAAAGCTTCTATGAACATCTCTTTTTATAAATCTTCACCTAGATTAGTGACCACTGGATACAGGATAGAATCCTGATAGTGTAACTACTAAGTAAAATATATGACCATTTCTTAAAACAAATGAATTCTTATTATTTCTCAACGCCATTAGAGAAAAGTAAAATATTAATTGGTCCCTCACTGCTCCTGAAAAAGAACATTTCAGGGCACCTGGGTGGCTCAGTCAGCTAAGTGTGCAACTCCTGATTTCTACTCAGGTCATGATCTCAAAGTTCATGGGTTCAAGTTCCACATCCAGCTGCATGCTGACAGTGGATCTGGCCTAAAACTTTCCTTCTCTTTCTCTCTTTGTTCTTTCCCCACTTGCACCCTCTGTCTATCTCTCACAAAAATAAACTTAAAAAAAATATTTCTTTTCCTATTTGCATATTCAATAGCTAAAAAAATTACCTCATTATTTTTATAATGTGTTGACTGTTTCCTTGGTTTTTTCTCTCATTATTTTCTGTCCATATCCATCCTTCTAGTATGTTATTGCAAATAGAGCATTATAATATAAATTGTTCTAATGCTCAATCAGAAGACATTTAGAAAATGGTTCAACAGAAGTTCCTGTATTTCTTTCTTATATTTAGTAAGAAAATGTTGCATGTGCATATATAACCTTATATATTTTTAAAACCCTATATACAAACATTATATGTATATAAAATACATTTACATATACATATGTATATATACATGAGTGTAAATATATAAGTAAGCATGTATGCATGAACAGATTGTTTTCAGAAAATGTATAAAAGATTACCACATAGAAAGCACACATCTAGGTTCCGTCGAGAGATATAAAGAGAATTAAGGTAGATATTCTCTGGCCTTAAAGCAGCAAGAATCACAAAATTAGAAAGATCACTAAAATGCAGTGCGACACCATAAACTCTGTAAGTTATAAAGGACAATGTTTCTCACATATTAAGAAATTGACAGGGCACCTGGGTGGCTTAGTTGGTTGAGTGTCCAACTCTTGATTTCGGCTCAGGTCATGATTCCAGGGTCATGGATTGAACCTCATGTCAGGCTCTAAGCTGAAAATGGAGCCTGCTTAAGATTCTCTCTCTCTCTCTCTCTCTCTCTCTCTCTCCCCCTGTTCCTCTCCCCGAATCAAGCTTGGAAGGAAGGACGGAAGGAAGGAAGGAAGGAAGGAAGGGAGGGAGGGAGGGAGGGAGGGAGGGAGGGAGGGGAGGGGAGGGGAGGGGAGGGGAGGAGAAAAAGAAGAGAAAAGGAAATAAATGAAAGATTGATTAAATTACCATCAAATACTGCTGGAGGCTTTACCAATTAGGCAGGTAAAATGACTTGTCAGTTAACATGAGTGCTTAAATTTCATGCCACTGTGATGCTACCAATTGATATAGCGAAGGAGTAAAAGGAGGAAAAATATTAGTAGTTTTTGCAGTTTAAACGTAGGAGCAAACGATCAGAAAGGGAGTCCAATGTGAGTAAGGAGTTTGTGCATGCTGAATTGCCGAATGAAAAAACTTTGACAAATTTAACAGTTAAACTCCTGACAGTTATAATAAATGCTTTTAACTTGATATAAGAATATGAAAATAAAGGTACACATATCTGCTGATATTTAGAGAAATAATTACACTTATCAATAACAAAATGGAGGTAAGAATGAATCAGAGTTTTTAAGGTTTATTTTGGAAAACATGGCACCATCAAAGGGAAGAAAATAGTAATATCTGGTTAGGAAATATATTTCAATTTGAAGATGCCCATGTTGAGGTGTTAACTAGATATTATGAGGAAATATACAAGAATCACCTGGTAACATGAGACTACAGATTGAGATAGGGTTTTGAAGTGGGAAGCATAATTTTATGAGTCATCTACACAGTAATACTAATGATATAAGTATCTCAAGGAGCAGAGAAAAGTTTCTACAGGATCAATGATAATGACATACTAGGTGATATAACAGAGAGAAGGGAAGGGATGAGACAGGAGAGGAGAGAATAGTCAGAAGAAATAATCAGGAAAATGTATTAAATCATAACTTGCTATGATTCAAAAGGGGTGGTGTTTTAGTAAACTCAATTTTATATTACAGGTTCATAAAGAGAACTTTTCTAATATTTGCAATGTAAAATGTAGAATGTAGATTTCTACAATGTAAAAATGTAGAAACTCAAAGATAAGTTTGGTCATAAAAAAAAGTGTCTGAACACAGATAAAATGAACTCTTTGCAGAGATTTGCATATTCTACAGCAAGCAAAATCATCAAAAGAGATCTCCTACTTTCTATGTTAATGCATGAAAAGCTTGATCTTCATTTGAAGATATGTGACTAGTTACATTTTCCCATTTCCTTGCTTATTCAAAATTTCTTTATAGAAGGATTCCAGGTTAGTAAACATGTATAGTTATTTATAATGGAAATTAAAGACTGTATTGAAAGTAAGAATTTTAAATGTGATCTCTATCACCTTCCCTAATGCTGAGTGTGTTTGAGTGCACAATGGTAAGGGTAGCTGCTATATATTAAAGGTTATTTATGTTGCTACCTTGAAAAAAAACTTAGGTCATCACATAAAACCTGATTATTCTTAACTCAAAAAAATTGAGAAAGGCCATCCATGCCTCTAAAGAACAGAACAAGCTATAAAAAGAACAGTGTGTCTTAAGTATTGTCTAGAAAGTGAGTCCACAATAAATTTCATATTGCCAGTGTTAATTTGGGACTCTAGGAAAATTGCTTAGAGGAAAAGGAATTTCATTTACCTATATCTCAGGATGCTTTATATTCTTATTTTTTTTTTTAATTTTTAAGTACAAGTCAATTGTCATCTCCTAAAATAGTTTCTCTATAGCACTCCCACATTATAAGCCCAGCTCCTTTTGGTTGTCAAAGACTCTGGGGATTACACACCAAGGCAGGACAGTAGAGAAAAATTCAGTCTTTAAATTTATGACAATGCTCTGAGTTTTGCCCTTCGGTGGCAAGATTAAATTCTAGGTAGGGTTAGGTCGTTATCAGAATATGACAGTCCTACTGAAACATACATGTAGACCTCAAGTCATTGCCGCAAAGGAACTGCCATTGTCCTTTGTCTATCTAAAGATTCCGCAAGCTGCCAATACTCATATATTATAGTTGGTGTTTTACACACAGTACCCCTAACCATATGTTCTGGCCATCGCTGCTAAACAGTCATTACTGACATTGATGATTTTCTCAACACATCCTTCAATCCAGAATTTCTCCTTTCTAAACTCTTTTAAATCTTTCTAGTACATGTCTACGATGTTTTGAATTTTACTCTGCACATAACAGAAATCCAGTGATACAATTTCTGGGTTAAAACAGCCTTGATCCCATTTAATCAACCATTTTCTGAATTTCCCTTAGAACTTCAATGAATGTATTATGTAATTGAGTTCTGTACTGAAAAATCCTTATGCCATTATTTTTTTCCTCAAGGGACTTGAAAACAAATGCTTAGATTTTGGATAGAGACCAACTTGGGTCAAATTCTGGCACCGCCACTTATTCAGTATGTCGACATCGATGGATGCTGGCTCTCAGTTTTCTCATATTTTGATGGTGTAATAGTATCTTCTGGAAGAAAAGCACAGAGATTACATACATTGGAGGTAATTTATGTAATTCACCTATTATAGGATCTGGAATGCAATATATCCCAAGTGGATAAAAGTTATAAAAATAGACACAACCTCTCAGTTACTATTATGATTTTACCGAAGTATATGCATATAAATGGCATTGTTCCTAAATGTTACAAAGTTAGAAGTGACTGTAAAACAGAAGAGCATGCATGCACTGCAAAGGAAAGCTGGGGTGTGATTTTGGCTGATAGCAACAAGGTTCATTTGTTGACACTCAGTGCTGTTGAGATCACCTACTCCTCTGAAAAGTGAAAAGCAGAAAAGAATCTGCTGCTATCCACAATCTGTTCAGGGAAGATACAGACTTTTTCTGTTTTAGAGTTCCAGAGGACAAAATCAGAACCCAAAGATAAAGGGGATTGGTTTGCCAATCACAGAGCCTACAGAGCACAACAATGAGTGAAACAGACAGAAAGTCAGAAAAGGAACCCAAGCACAGAGAAGCAATTCAGTCGTTGCATGTGTTTCTCGCAAAGCCATCAAGATTTGCAATGGAATTCATTATCATGCAGTTACCCAATTATTTTAGGGCCTTACCAGTATCGCCTTTACCAAATTTTAACCGATTTTGTCTGAAATCAGTTAGAACAACTGTACATCAGGATGTGGAAAGAAAGATGAATGTGTGTTAACACCTTTTTTTTTTTTTTTTTTTCTGAGAGAGAGAGAGAGAGAGAGACCGCATGAGCGGGAGTGGGGTCAGAGAGAGAGGGAGATACAGAATCCGAAGCAGGCTCCAGGCTCTGAGCTGGCTGTCAGTACAGAGCCCGATGCGGGGCTCGAACCCACAAACCGTGAGATCATGACCTGAGCCAAAGTCGGACGCCCAACAGACTGAGCCACCCAGGAGCCCTGTTAACACCTTCTTTTTAAGTCAAAATTTTTTCTTTGTTTAGAAAGTTAAAAATCTATCACAAGACTGTAAAAGTCATATGAACCTGCAAATTTGTATGAAAATTACAACATATATAAATATCAGTATGTGGCTGTGTGGTGGAGGGTCATGGATGGAGGATTAAATAAGCATTTTCTCTTACAGTTTTAATTTGCTAGAGAAACAACATACTATTCTATAAATCTTTCTGTCTTTAAAACAGACTTAAAATGGACAAATGGCTTTTCCTAGTAACCGTATTGTATTTCCCAACTATGTATTTTTTTTAATTTTTCTGAGATGACTACTTCTAAACTTGTCTCTTTTCTACTTTACAGCTTTTTTCATTTATTTCAGTTATTAACTTCATAAGAAATCCATATTAAAATAAAAAGTCCATAAAAATAATAATTTTCTCCTTATCAGACAAGTTTCTTCCTCACACCAGTCAGAATGGCTAAAATTAACAACTTAGGCAACAGCAGATGTTGGCGAGGATGCAGAGAAAGAGGAACCTTTTGCATTGCTTGTGGGAATGCAAATTTTTTTAAAGAAAATTGGAAACGGGAAGGTGCAATATTCAATTAACTATAGAAGGTCAACTGACTAACCATTTGTAATAAGAAGCATATCCTGATTCTAATATGAAACATATTGAAAATACATTCCACAAATACTTAAGACCAGAGTGTTAACTTAGACAACCTTCCATAAAAACAGAGTAATTAGCTGATGTATGACCTGTTTCTTAAATAAATGATATTATAAAAAATTAGCACATAAGAATGCTGAGAAAAATTTACAGCTAAATGTTTCTAAAAATTTTTGAATGTGGGAGAAAATTTTAAGCATGTCTCAAAATATGGAAATGATGAAGTGAGTATTCATGGGAGAAGAAAACAAACAAAAGGCAAAATGGATAGAGCAGAATGTGCAATGCAGAGGGGAGCAGAAGCTGAATAGTTTGAAGTGAAACACCTTAGTGTAAATAGTGGGATGTGTGTGTGTGTTAGTTCATGCATTTGCATGTGTGTACACCAAAGGTGTGGAGGACAAATTAGGCCACCTATTTTTGTATGGAATGTGAGCCTAGAATGCTTTTTCTTTTCTTTCTTTCCTTTTTTTAAAAATATTTTTAAATGGTTACTATTTAGTGAAATGTGATTATATGGAATTCAAATTTCTGTGTCCATAAATAAAGATTTATTGGAACACAGGTATACCCATTTTTATTACATTCTGTGGCTGCTTTCAAGCTACAGCAATACAGTAGTTTGACAGAGACCATATGGCCCAGAAAGCCAAAACCATTTACTATATGGTGCTTTACAACAACAACAACAACAAAACAAAACAAAAAAAACCTAGCTGACCCCTACTATAGATATATTTTTGTAAGTTTTTCAATACACACCATATTCCATCAATGTGATAATCAAAGCTTGACCAATTTTCATATATAATATTATTCTACATGTTCTGTTTGTCTGGATATACTTTTTTTGTGATGACAAAGCACAGTTTGCTTTGCAGATTATGCAATATCCAAGTATAATTATATGTGAGCATTATAAAAATATATACAAGTAGGAAAATCAGTGTACATGCTTTTGAGATACATAATCACTCATGTTTGCTATTTTGGGGGGCTGTGATGAATTTCTGAGAACAAGGCTTTATTTTCCATTTTAATTAAACTAAACATTTAATTACATTTCCAGTATTCTGTCAGCAGAAACAAATCTATAAATGTAGAGCGAAAAATTATGAGAGCTGGTCTTTAATATCCCATCACAAACAGAGCATGTTATGGGCAATCTGTTCTTTGAGGGTATATAACAACCATGCTTCACATGAATCTTAATTCCACTAAGGCATCCAACTACAGTAGAGAACGTTTTCATTTTTAGCTAATATCTACCCATTAAAGCCCAAGATTTTGAAAGTGTATCATATTTACAATTATCCTACCCCTCAGGTTTTTAATTTCCAGCACAAGAGAATTAAGTAAGTTAATGGATAATGCATATCAAATACAAAGTGTGCTGGCAAGCAAATAACGTCCTGTCTATGCTCAAATTCATATCAGTAAAATTGTATAAACACTTAAAATTTTTATTTTATTTTCAGTAGGCAATATGTCTAGAGCATTTGCTAGGTGCTCTCGAAAATAAATGCTATCTATCCACAAAGTACTTAAAATGTTGCATCATTTGAAAACTTGGAAATGTGAAAATGGAAATTAGGGAGACCACATATCCAATAAGGGATGTGAAGTGTAGAAGACTGTATGTGATAGTGTCTTCCCATCAGCTCTCCTGGAGGGCTGCACCTCCCTTTACTAGCTGGATTCTGGGATCAGTCCTCATATCTGCTTATTTAGAAATCTAGATTATCAACTAAGAACAGGCCTGTTTCTGGAGACAAAATTGCCATTAACCAAGATCACAAGAATGATATATGAAATCAGAATGGAGATGGGTTACTGTAAACACAAAACTTCAAGTGCTAAGGAGACCAAAATTGAAAATTCACACAAGAATGCATTCTTACTCTGTTGAAGCTGAGGAAGAAGTCAAAGTGTTATGAAAAGAAAGCTTTGTAAGAACAAAAAGGGAGCACAAGTAGTTAATACCATTCAAAATTTTAATTACATCAGACTATGAGAATTAATATTTCTCTAAAATATAACACCTGTCCAAGACAACTCCTTCATGGGTGGATAATGCTAATATTTACTTCTCATTTGTTTTTGTTTCCATGGCAGATGATACCCCATTCTCAAAGATACAGTATTTACAGATTTAATAAATTTGGGATGGCTGCAATTTCATTTTGGTGGATTAGACATATTCTATCTCTTTATGTTCGTTTTTTTTTGTTGTTATTTTTTTGGTTTTTTGCAATATTGGTCCATCATACTGATAATAAATTTTAACTATCAGAGTATAAACTTATTTTTTCCCTCTTCTTGGGAGCTGTATCAACTGACTCCCAAAGAACTTTCATGGATAAATAACAGAATATTCTCTATCCTCCATTAACCAAGCATGTTGAAAAGTTACATGTTATTTTTTTAACCTTTCTACCATCTCCTTAGGTCATTTTTATTTGGCTTCTGTTGCCCTCATTCCGCTATGTTAATCTCTCACAGAGTCCTAGATCATTCATTCCAATGGACGTATTTTAAACCTTATCTGAATTTTCAGTAGCACCAACTATGCTTTCACAAAACCATTATTTTCTTATGTTTTGAGACAAAGTACATTTCTATTTTTACTCCCATCTCTGGTTGCACCTTCTCAAACTCCTTTGCAAATGTGCTCTTCCCCATGTTCGAGTGTTACAATTCCGCATGACTATTTCCTTTGTTTCTTTCTTGGTACTCAAACCTAGGCAGTCTTGTCAGAGACTGGGACTCACCCAATTTCTTTCTGGGATGACTCTCCATATGAATCTCTAGCCAATGCCTCTTCTTTGACCTGTATATACAACTAACGTTTTAATATTTCATTGGATTTTAAGACACCACAAGGTTAGCATTCTAGAATGAAATAATGATCTCATCCCCCAATTTCCTCCCTACAATTTCATATTTCAATGAGAGGTTGTATTATTGAGGCAACCACACATTTCATGAATTCAATGGATCACCTTTTATTACCAACTCTTCTCACCCTCCCCTACCACATACACATCTAG
The DNA here is from genome assembly GCF_003009895.1 of Hyaena hyaena. Taxonomy (NCBI): domain Eukaryota; kingdom Metazoa; phylum Chordata; class Mammalia; order Carnivora; family Hyaenidae; genus Hyaena; species Hyaena hyaena. The sequence continues at coordinate 133,237 of NW_024081471.1, read as the reverse complement.
CGTGTAATCACATACTATCATTTTGGCACACAAATAGCATTCCAATTCCTTTCACTGCCTTCTATCTCAGCCAACATGCTTCTTGTCCAATTTTTCATCATCTCTCCTCTAAATTACAAAAATAATTTAACTGGTCTCTGCATATTAACCATTATTCCTATACAAACTATTCTACTCACTACATTAGAGTGATTTTAAATGTAAACCTGATGCTTATTTAGTTACCTCATTAACACCCTTTGACTGATTCAATTGTTTTTAAAATAAAGAGGGAAGTCCTTGCTTTGATATTCAAGACTAGGCATAGTTACTTAATTATTGTGTTAATCTAAAATGGTATAAGGACATGTAGAGTTAGAAAGATATTTATAAGAGATTATATGTTCTGCAAAGTGAATCTGTTTAGTTATTAATGGAATCAAAAATGACTTCAAAGAAAAGTGGGGATGGAAAGAAAGGATAAGGAAAATTTTGTTATCCAAAGAAGTTGGAGAGGTCATTTTAGCCTAAAAAGAGGAACGTAAGCAAAAGTATAGTAAGCATCATCAAATATTTTGTTTGGACTAGTAGAGATCAAAATTGGGCATGAAACCAGAAGAGTCAAATTTGTAGGGTTCTTACATAACCATTTCCAAGCTTGTGACTAAAGCACTCTCCCTGAAACAAATTCCTTTTGCCGCTTGGTAACGATATAACAAAACTTCTCTGTAGTCATTGATTTAGCTCCCAGAAGAAGAGGCAAAATAAAATGAGACTTTGTTTCATTCTCTTACTTGGAGTCCACATCAAGAAGCTTCCCAGGGAGACTAAAATCACTTCTGAACATCCCATCCATGTACTGTCATATAATAATATCTATAATTACTTTTCTATTACTTATTAAAGCAGATAAAGATACATGAGTTAACACGTTATTAAGACAATGTCAAAATGACAAGTATTTCTGTGCATTGTTGGAAATATCCTATAGTCTAATAAGTGTGCCTAATAATTGTGAATCCCTCTGATGTTTGACTGTGTGTCTGAGACTTTCATATATATGTGATGACATTTCAATGTTCGAGGCACATTTCTCATTTGAAGAAAAGAAACTAGTTTGAAAGAGACTTCCAGCATTATTCAAATTCTGCTTTTTATTGTTAGAAGTTAAGACTTGTCTTCCCTAAACAGATATAGTGAAGGTTAGAGCTCATTCTGAATACCTGAAAAGTCTGGAGAATATGCAAATTTAAAATAAAGTCACTGGAACCAATGTCATTTAAAAATAGGAATCCATGAGTGAGCTCATCAAAAATATACTGTTTGTTGTACCTCCTCCAATTTTGTTCTTTGGAAGTGCTTCGGAATTGGGGTTTGCTATTCTGGGGAAACAATAAATACTGAAGTATCACCATAGATCATCCCCTCTACCTCAGTCAATGCCTAGGTGAAGTTATTTTTTTTATTCTCCAAAATGACCACCAATTCTCAATGCCCTTCGTATTTTTCCAATAAAGATTCTTTGTGAGTAGAATCATTTTGGGATAATACTAGAACTTTCTAAGTATTCGCTACTAATAAGTCATTATTTTTTGTAAATTGTATCTAAAAAGGGAAAACTTGTCAACTTTCACATATTAATCTTTACGTATGAGCATGTAAGTATACACATATGAACTTGCTTATAATGTGTGAATTAATACTACAGCTTCCTACTGCAAAGGCAATCAAGCAGTTGGTAGTTCAAATGTTGTAGAATATGGTCTCTAGGGTCCCATATTCCATATGAGGAATGCTGTCACTGGGTTCCCCTCCCACCAGGTTTTCACTGATATTCCAAGGAAATGGGCTGATAGTTATAACCCTGATGAGTTCTCCATCACAGCTTGGAAATAGGACTTTTTGGAGGCACCTGGGACCTCAGTCGGTTAAGCCTCTGACTTCAGCTTAGTTCATGATCTCATGGTTCATGGGTTTGAATCCTGCATCGGGCTCTGTGCTGACAGCTCAGAGCCTGGAACCTGCTTTGGATTCTGTCTCCCTCTCTCTCTGCCTGTCTCATCCTCAAGATCTGTCTCTTTCTCTCTCTCTCTTAAAAATAAATATTTAAAAAATAGGACTTATTCAATTGATGACTAACAAATTTAGAAATTCTGTGAACCTTTTATTGTCCACAATAGTAAGGAAGAAAAATATTATTTTCAAGGCCTCTTGATATCTGATTCTGTTTATTTATATTGATTGGCTAATATCATGATGGATTTTAGAGATACCATCCATATAAAATAGTTAAGGCTTCTGATTCATCATTTCCTCAATTTAGACTTCTACATTTCAACAAAGATATTACAAACAAGCCTCAGGGTACAATATGCACATTTAAGTTTACACCTATCTAACTATTTTTACAAACCAAACCTTTGGGGAACCCAAAAATTTCCTTTGTAACTACTTTTATACTGTATTTTGAGACCTAAAATTAGACTGTCACTTTGTTTTATGCAGCCAACTGTATTTTTGATGTGCTTTCCCCAAATGCTGTGAAGAGTAAGAAAAGTTGTTTATGGTGAGATACAAAATATTTTTAGATTACTTATTTAAGTCAACAGATACCCTGCTGCTTAATGTGTCATTTTAGAGAATGTGGTTGTACAAAGATGCCAACGACAGAACATTCACAGTGTTTTCCTGATAGTTACAGAAGGTAAGAGTAGGGGTTCTCCAAATACACCAGTGGAAGCTTAGGGCTACCACACTTTCAAATTCAATGGGGCCAGTCAAGTCCAATAGTTAATATTCAACTGCATTTCAAAATGTTTATAAGTGAAGGCTCTGTGCTAAGTCCTGCCTATAATTTTACAAGGAAGAAAAATCCACAGCCTCTGCTTACAAGCCATTTTATGGTCCATTGGAGAAGAGAGAAACAGAAGGTAGAGGTTTAATGCCGACAATGTGATAAGTTTTGCTATGATCTGATGAAGCCAGGATAAGAACCCCAGAAAAGGCATCTAATCCATTCTGAGAGGAATAGCAAAAATCTCCACAGAGAAGATGTACTGTACCTGAAGGCTGGACAAAAGATAATCATGTAATAAGGGCAGGAGACAGCCAGAACTTACCAAAGCAAACAACTAGATCTAAGTTTCTGGCTGTGTAGTAAGAAAGCAAAAGATACAATTACTTACTAGTACATGAAGTTAAAAAGCCAAAGTGTAAAAAAAAAAAAAAAAAAGCCAAAGGCTAAGAATAAGAAAGTAAGATACAGTCATGAATCTTTAGCAAGACTATTTTATTACAGTCATTTTTCTCTAACACTAGATAAGATTTCCAATATTGTGGAGAGGGAAGTGGAGTAGACGTGTCAATCCACAAGGTGGGAACCTCAGTTTCAGAAAGCACCATTTCCAAATAGCACCAATGAGGCAGGTGGAGACAAGCGAGCATTGTGTCTGTTTTCTTGACAACCGGAAAAGTATTTGATGATAGTGCACAGTTCAATGGTTGACCATTTGGTTAGGAGAGAAATTTGTCCAAACTCTGACATTCTCTTTTCATGTAGAGATTATCCCTCAACAACTCAGGCCATACACATTCTTCTAGAGTGGAGAGAGGAACAATGGACTTCTACAGAGTCAGGGTAGGGTAGGGAAGGGTAGGGAAGGGAAGGGAAGGGAAGGGAAGGGAAGGGAAGGGAAGGGGAATGTACTGGATCAAAAGAATCCACAGGAAGAAGCATGGTGGGGAAATTAGTAGGATGAACCAGGGCTTGTGATGGTATTTCCTAGAATCTTTGTGAATTATAGATTTGCACTTCTTGTTGATTACACACTCTGGCTCAGAAATGGAGACAGGCCATAGTTAGCCATGAGACAATAGGCTGGCTTGCCTGCATTTCTCTTAGGTCGCAAAATGACAAAAAGTGTGACCTGATATTTACTTTGTGCCCCGAACTGGATATGAGAGAAATCAAGCTCTCTCAGAAGATAGAGTGATTGGACACAGACCACCCGTCAGAGAGACATGGTAGTAAAAACAGCATGTACTAAGAATCAGGAGCATAAATAGTTACATCTCAGAGTTAAGGCCATGTATCAGAATCAAAGCAAAAGCCTGGTCAACTATCAGAGTGTTGTATCTAGAACAAGATAAAAAGGTTAATTCCATGTTTGTACACATGGAAAAGAAAAGTGAGCATATTTAAATTAACATATCACTTTAAAATGTCAATTAATATGTGAATGTTCATTTTTGTGCACCTACAGAATCGGATCTGAGAATATTTACATATCAGTTGCTATTCTCTTACAGAGAACAGAATAGAGAACTCTCTTACAGAGAACAGTCTTATAGGACTAGGCTTAGCCCAGAAGATCTGACACTAGCTCTGGGTAGAATTGAGTTAATTTGTAGGACACTCAGCTGATGTTGCAAATTGCTTGGTATGGAAAAATAATCACCACACATTGGGTAACCAAAAGTGTCCATAGTGAAGTGTTTTTTGTGAATAGTAAAGGAGATGCTCATGTGAAAGAAAGATACAGGAGGAAAGAAGAGGGTTTTTCTCAGTACAGCAGGTGGAAAACCAAGTTTTTGATTACAGAGAGACTTAACAGGTAAAACTTATAGGTGCTTAGTATAAATATTACTAAATATTTTAGAGTATTTGCCATTTGAATCTAATAAGAAGATAAGGAAGCTATTGTTGTTACTCTTTTTTCACGGCTGGACCTAAGTTTTGGGAGGTTAAGGAACTTGTCAATGTCACACAGAGGTGGGCCCAAGTGGCCAATTCAGGTGTTCTAGATACAGAGCTCGTACACTTTATGCCTCTCCTACTGGGCATGTATTATAAATACAGGCTTCATGGTATGGCTTCATGGTATGGCTTCTTGAAGCAAGATTCTGCTGTCCAGAATAGAATGAACTTGAAAAGCACTGTCACTTAGAGATTTTTTTTTTGCTTATTGAGCTTTGCTCATGAGCAAACATAATAAAAAAGTTCATGTATATGAAGTGAAACATTTTGTATTGTAAGAAATTTTTAGTGTTTGGGTGTGAAGGAGCTTAAGAAAATAAAAGGGATGAGATATTTATGGTACATTGATTTTTTATAGAATAGGTATCCTAAAGCAATATTTTAAGGTTATAGGTACAATTAATAAAACAATGAAAGTGAGAAGAACCAAGAGTTTTCTTCCATGGAATGAAAATGAGCCTCTGGAACATTCAGATCAGGCAAAAATAAAGCGTCAGAATGTTAGACAGAAGAGAGCTAAGTGAGTTATCTGAAAGTAAGGCATTGCTAATAAACTTGAGAAGTTAAACAATGCCTTAGTATTTTCATGGTAATAAGCACCAAGAAAATATCACTAAACAAGGAATGAATATTGCACGGATTATATTTAGACAACAAAATAAGAATGATAATGTCATTTGGAGCACAAAACAGAGTAGCTACAGTTAAGTCATGATTGGCTTAAAATTGACAGATGGCTCACTTCTGAATGAATAGTTTCTATATAGTAATATGGAAATCATGTGCTCTTTTACAACTGTAAGTATTTTAATTGAATGTGAACAGTTGACAATTACAAAGTATTTCTCACAAGAATTTGGCAACAAATACACATTTCTCCCCCAATAAGCTGTTGATAAATACTTGCTTAATAAAAACAGTATGGTTTAGGGGCTTTTATCCCCAGAAAATAATTACTTTAGAGATATCACAAGGCAATTCACTTCTTATGTTTGTAGAGGAGTGATCACAAGACAACTATTATTCTCTTCTTATTATCCATGTCTTTCTCCACTATTCACTACTGGTAATCTGTGTTTCACTGAAAACCTATTTTTATAACTTAAACACCATGAAACACCGTAGGTATCAACTACTCCATTGAATTCATATTTAGCAAAGACCTGTTGTTTCTCTGTTGCTATATTATGTTTTTCATGTGCTCATCTCAGTGAAATGATTCAATGAAACTAATAAGAAAATAGTGTGTGAGACCTGGGAGCTAATTTTCCAACATAAGGATTATGAAATATATTGATTCTATAAAATCTAATAAAACTGATTCTGTTTTTACTCCAATGTTTAGATGAATTATATTACCATCTGATCTTGAGGGGGCCCTAGGAATAATCTAAAAGAGTCTTCAAAGCTTAAATAAACATATAAGATTTGGTAATAAGCATAGGAGAGATACAAAAAGACATTATTTGTTACACATTTTAATAAGATTCATACCTTAGGTAACTGATGCCCTCCAAATATTTTCCTGAAAAATGATTTCATAGTTTAAAAATAAATTTTCACTTAGGAAAAAGGAATGACAATTTAAAAAAATTCTGAAAGAAAAAAAGTTTAAAGATGAAAATTAGGGTTAAGAAATCAAAGGATTTCCAAGGTTTCATATATTTTGTATAGCTTATGAGCTTATGGACATGAGATAATTCTATGCAAGGCTATTATGAAAGCAGAAAGGCAAAAATGTTGTGCATGTATAATTGACTTGATTTTTCAATATCTGTATTTCTACTCATGTATAATAAAATCATTATCTTCTATCATCTTTCACAGACCTTGTAACATTTGCTAAGTTTACATCAGATAGAAAAAGAATGCATTTTAACTCTTGTAGAAATAACATTTTTCCCACAGAATCTATCTTGAATAATGGTTACACATTTTTTTTACTTTAAAATACACCAAAATTTAATAGAGTAACTTTGCCCCGAATAGCTGCTCCCTCTTGAAATTCCTTTCTATGTCGATGATATCATTCATTCTGCTCTGACATCTTCTTTTACATCCTCTTTCCACTTTCAATTAATTTTAGTCATATCTTTATTTCAAAGATGACTCCAAACAATTCCCACATCTAATATCCATAGTCCTTAGCTTTGCTTTGCAAGGCCCCCACCATATCTCAATGGTAAGTAACTGTACTTGCTGGACCCTCTCTCTTCTACTCTTAGTTGTTTACATCCTTCATTGGCTGATGTTCTCAGTTATAACAAAAATAAATCCCATCTAGCTAAGGAAGAAAGGGATTTAGTAAGTGGTACAGATAGCTCCATTAATGGTGCTTTAAAATCTGAGCTTCCACAAAGAACTCCAAAACCACACCACAAAACTAGGCCACCAAGCAGGATCGGCTCTGATCATGGCAGGAAAGTGCTTCAGGATCATACTGTCTGTGATCAAAGTCAACGAAATGCTCAGTCTCTCTCTCTAACCAAGAGAAGCCTGTGCATTGTGCCTTTAGTGCACTAATAAGAACAACTTAATTTCCCCCTGTATCTCTTGATGCAACCACATCTGGGAAATGAAGGTTTTAGTTTACAGATGAAGGCAATACAAGAAGAGGTATTAGTTGAAGTGAGTGTTGAACACAGATTCACAATATCCATCGCCTACTGTTAACAAAATTATATTTAAAAATCTGATCTCATCAGGAAATTGCTATTCTTCTGCCGAAATATCTTAAATTAACCATTGTCTAAAGACTGAGATCCAACCATCCCTCTTAATCTTTCTTTCTATAACCATTTGTTTGCTCAAAACACTTCCTGTGGAATCCAATTTTGCTTAGTTTTCTTGTAGGCTCTTATTTTAAGAAATAATAAATACCTTATTGCTTATTAAAGTTTTTAAACTAAATGCTATGTAAAGTAAATAATAGACCATGTGAGATGGAATGATGTAATAATAATATTAATATTAATAATAAATGATGTAAAATGTTTCTGGAAACCTGAAAGGGGTAACATGAGCTTAACAAAGGCAGAGGTGAGGAAACTCTTCAAAGATCAAATGGTATTTCAGCAAGGTCCTGGACCATGAGAATGTGGTGTCCTGGTCAACATGTAACCCCATTGGGAGAGGGGGAGAAAGAGAGAGAGAGAGAGACAGAGAGAGAGAGAGAGAGAGAGAAAGTGAGCGAGCAGAATTTATAGACTTGTGTAAAGATATGAGAATATGTAAAATATAAGAGAATGGAAAAGTTGGAGAATGGTAAGTCATGAGGAATGGCTGAAGAGTTGGCTTTATATGTTAACATAATGAGATGATAAGCAACTGAAGAAGATTTTCCTCAGGTTTACTAAATGGTTTGTTGTGTTGTACATGTGGTTCTGAGTCATTGAGGGAGCCTGAACAGTGATGGGTATATTATTTCTGAGTAGGAAGGGCCATAGAGTGAAAAGTGGTGGGACTAAAACCATGTAGAACACTTAGAGGTGATTACTCTGGTCAGATCCAGATTCGTATTAGAGGGAGCCAATGTTTTGAAAACAAATGAGGATATAGTAATACCGTGATTCAACTTGGGTGGTCTTCAATATTGTGGTTTATTTACTAACAATTCCCTATCTCACTCCAGTAATTCTGAATCTAATCACCTATATTGACCGTTTTTTTGTTGTTGCTTCATGCCTTTGTACATTTCTTTCCCTCTGCTCAGAATAGCCTGTCACTCTTTTCTGCTCAGTTTTCTACCTAACAAGAGCTATCTCAAAAGAGCTTTGCTTTGTAAATCTTCCTTCCCTCTAAGGCAGTGATGGACATTCCTTCTTCACTGCATGAGGAAATCTGCCTTCTTTCCTATAACACCATAAGTATTTGTAGGCTACATTCCCACGTGGCAATGAGCTGAGGGATAGAGGCTATGTCTTGTCTTATCTTATGTCTTGTGGAATGTTGCAGGTTGCTGAGAAATGGAGAACATTCATATAAATTAATGTAGGGTATACAAATGTTTTCTAGAATCCATAGAAAAACCTAAGAATAATAAATACTTTGTAATGTTTCCAATTTCTCTGTTCTCTTTTTACACTTAATTGGTCATGTTTACATTCAAGGAATGTTGATATAAACATGTAAGATGGATTCAGATACTCTCAAACTAGTGGGCGTGAAAGTGACCACAGTTCAGTCATTTAGTTAATTAGCAAAAGCAAATCAGCATTTTACTTTTGTCTTTGGCCAAACCTTATCAGTCTGTGTTTCCCAAATAGGACTTTCATTTCCTTTCAACAGAGTAATGTTTGGTGAAGGCCCAGGTCATTTTCAACTACTATTCTTTTCTCTTAATCAGTCTTCTTGTCCTAAGCTTTATTTTTCTTCTGTCAGTTCAGACATTTTTCATTGTTAGGAGCAATTCAAAATTATAATGTTCAATTCTGTTTTCTAAGGCAGCTACTCAGAAAATTATTTTTTAAAATTTCATATACATGTTTTATATACTCCTTTTCTTCAGATACCTCTTTCATGATTTGTATTTATCACTTGGTCCCTTTTCTGAAGTGATAAATTCTGCTTTAAAAGATGTACTATTAAATATCCACCAACTACCAAATCTGATAAAAATCTTATTTTGGGGCACTTGGGTGACTCACTCAGTTGAGCATCAGATTTTGGCTCAGTTCATGGTCTTATAGTCTGTGAGTTCAAGCCCTGCATCAGGCTCTGTGATGACAGCTCAGAGCCTGGAGCCTGCTTCAGATTTTGGGTCTCCCTTGCTCTCTGCACCTCCCTTGATCTCTATCTCTCTGTTGCTTTCTCTCTCTCTCAAACTAATAATCATTAAAAATATTAAAAAGCTTATTTTGAACAATTTCTCACATTAAAGGGATTTAGAGAATAAAATAGTCTAAAACATTTCTGTTTTTACTATTCTATTTCTTACAACAACTAAATATACTTGTATATCATTCCTTATTAGGTAATTTAATTTTGCTTCATGTTGATAACCAGACACAAGATTATTCTTAGAACAGGTTGCTTTTCTCTAACAGGAGAACATATGGAAGAAGTTTGTTACACGGGACTTTGGGAGGGAATTGTGGATAGGCAGACATGATCTTTGGTCAAAGTTGTTACGTGACCTCTGGTGAATTATTCAATCATTAGTTTCCTCAAATATAAAACAAACAAAATAGATAATATCTATATCATGGGGTTTTTGTGAAGTTTGGAAGCTATATATATATATAAACTGTATAATATACAAGCGTATAAACTGTAGTTAGAAAATGTTTAACATAAAACCTATCTAAATAATATACATTATTTGCCTCTACATGTATTTAAGCCTAGCAATTCCAATTTTTCAACAGGTAGCAAAATATAAATGCCTCATTGTCTAGGTCAAAACTCTTCTTAGAAAGCCAATTTATGTTAAACTACAGGTCATGTTGGATGCTACTTCACAGCAGAGAATGCCACATCAGCATTAGGAACAAGGTCAACACTGTCCTTTGTAAAATAAAAATGAAGTTCTAGTTAAACATCTTTGCAGATTAGAAATTGAACCTTAATATTTGGAGCAACAAATAAAATGTTTTTTGAAATAATACCAGTTATCTCAAGTTGCTTTTATACAGAAATGAATCTGCATCCTTTTTACGTACCATTGAATAATATGTTCAAATATATAGACCAATTCACTAACATCCACATAACATGCATGGTAGACTTTTAGGTTGGTTAAATGATATACAGTGAAAAATATGTCTGAATAAAATATAACAAATACATAATCTATGTTTTCTCAGTTTTGGTAATGGTTGTTTGTTTAAAATACATGGTCAAGAAAGGAATTAAACTTCAATGTGAAAGGTAGAGAAAGCATTTAACATTTATTAAGAACTTATTACACATCATGTCAGTGCTGGATGCCTTTACCTACATTAACTAATTGGATCTCCGAGCACTACTGAAGCAGAGAGTGTTTCCTCCAGTTTATAAAGGAGTGAAGGAAGCTCTGTGAAGAGTTTTCCCCAGTAATAAGTGGAAGTGCTGATGTTGAAACTATATGGGCTGCTCAATTCTACTACGCAATTCAACTTCCCTCTCATGGGGAGTTTGGTTTAACATTTATGACTTAAAATATTGCTTCTGATTTTCATATTGTCTTAAAAGATGGGTTGTTTGACCAGTCTGACTTAAGAAGGTTGTAAGCATCAGGAAATAATGTAATTTAACTTGTTTTCTCCCTCTGGGGAAGAATGGATTAATATCAGCCAAGTTCCTTCTTATCATAAAATGTACAATAAATATTGTCAAATATTTGCCTAATTAACATTAGTCTACCTAGAAGTATTCTGAGATGCTCTAAGAAATAGTTTCATTTATTCAGTTTTAGTTTTATACATATAGAGAATATATATATATATACACACACATACACATGTACACACACATACACACACATAAAAATCTGTGAACTCTTCAGTAAACATAATTAATGTTTTCTGAATTATCTGAATTATCTTAAAATTACCATTTTAATATTAAAAATATTGCCAATAAATTACAAGGGTAATATATATGTGTCTTACTTCTGGAGAATAGATCTCTCAAGTCTATTAGAGGACTAACTTATTTAACTTATACCACCCAATGTTACATAGATGAAAGAAGATTAAAAATAATAAAGGTAACAGAAACTTTATGTATCCTTTCCACCGTTGTCTCATTTATTTGCTATAACAGAATCTGTGTATGTAACTTAGATGGTAGTTTTGCTACTCACTGAGACATGTAACTACAACTTCCTGAGTGATTTCACATGGTCTTGTAAGTGTGCAGTCAAGGGCAAATGATAGTTTGCTGATAGCCGAATGTTCCAATCCCTTAACACTACTGAACAAGGGCTCCTTTTGGCCATTCCATGATGGAGTAAATTTATCAGTTTAAATTAAACTGCAGAAGCTCCTACTTTCCTATTGCAACCTTCCAAAAAAATATCTTTTGGACCCCAAATCCATTGCTTTTATTCACACATTATAGTTTCTATATTACATATTGAAACTTCAAGCTCCTTATCAGTACTTTTCAAACACCTCAATTGTCACTAATAGAATAGGTTGTCTTACAGAGGAAGGAGAAAAAAAGAACTCTGTGATATAAAAAAGGGTCCATGCATATTAGCACCATTTAGGGGAGATGAATTTTGCAAAGCTCAAAGAAAGTAAGCATCTTAATGGTCAGAGAAAGCGAAGTGCCTCCAATAAAGTCTGCCTCTGAGGAAGGAGGCTCAGAAATGTTATACTATGTCTTATTATGAGTAGAAGAACTATACATTTTTTAGAATTCCACTGATGAATCTCTTTCCTTTGTAACATTATCATTAGAACATATAAAATGCTGGCCATTCTCCCAGAAAAATCCCTACACTTGCAGGGCTTCTTTTTCATTTAATGTTATGTTCAAATTTCAAAATTTATAGCAAAATTATGGAAGTTCTGTTTAGCTGCTTACTTAAAACAAGAATGTTCCTATATGGTTGTGAGATTATCAGTGCTATTTATTAAAAAAAAAAGACGAATGACTCATTTTTAAAATTACTTTTCTATGAAACAGAATAGTGAATTTTAAAGCTTATCATTTGGAAAGTTCAAGAAAGGTATGCTAATTGCATTATTTCTAAAACATGAAAGAACATAACTTTGGTTCTACTGCTATATAACAAGGAGCCACAAACTCGAGGCTGGAAAACACCACAATTCTGGAGGTAAGCAAATTCAGGGCATGACTGAGTTCTCTGCCTGGCATGTCAATTAAGGTGTCTGCTGGTCTAAGTTCTCATCTGGAGGCTGCACTGGGGAAATCCATTCCCTAGTTCTTTCTGGTTGTTATTAGTATTTAATCCCCTGTAGTTATAGAATTGAGGTCTTCTTTTTCTTTTACTGTGGTCAACTGAGGGACACCCTCAGCTCCTGGAAGCTGTCTACAGTTTCTTCCATATGGCTTTCTCCATTGTAACCAGCAGTGGTGCTCTGGATCCTTCCCTTGCTTCAAATCTGTGACTTCCTCTTGTTCCCTGCACTGAAGACAACTATCTGCTTTTAAAGGGTTCATGTAATTAGGTCAGGCCTTCCTGAATTCTTCCCCATCTTAAAGTCGACTGTGCCTATTAACATAGCAGCAGCACAATCCATCATTTGACACTCCCAGGCATTACGTGACACCAGTACCAAAAAAGAAAGGAAATATTAGAGGGCATCTTCGAATGCTCCCTCTGAGGGTGAATCATAGAGCTTCTAGAACTTTTCAAACTCTACAGCTCCTCAAAAGTGATGCTTTATAATGTCAGCTTAACTATAAAATGCTAGGGTGAATCATTCATAAAATGTATAAGCTTTGGAACTCTTTCAAAATTCTAAAAGGAGATAATAGATATATATTCTACCTCAACCTTTGAGTTTTTAATTACTGCACAAAAGCAGCATATAATAAGATACACAAAAGTACACATTTGTTTTCATACTGGTAAGAAGAATATGTTTGGTTCTAGCAATAAAGGTATAAGAATACTTTTAGATTATTGTTTTCCTCTAAGAACTGCATTTATTTCCTGACCTAAAAAGCCCTTACTCCAGTGAGGGCCATAATGAATCTTTGTGTCAAAGTTTTTTCCAGCCCAACAGGGGGATCCAGAGAAAGATGGGCCACTAAAGATGTCCTGGATTGGATATAGGGTTGCCTGGGTAGCTTAGTCGGTTAAGTGTCTGACTTTAGCTCAGGTCATGATCTGACCATTTGTGGGTTGAAGCCCTATATTGGGCTCTGTGCTGACAGCTCAGAGCCTGAAGCCTGTGTTAGATTCTGTCCCTCTCCTGCTCATGCTGTCTCTCACGCATGCTCTCTCCTTCTCTCTCAAAAATGAATACATTATAAAAAAAATATGAAGTCCTGTATTGGGTAGAAACATGTAGGTCCTTGTATCATCACCTTGCTCTGTCATTGGCTCAGGGACACGTGAGAAGCGTAGGTCTTCAGCTTAACATATAAAATGGATTCTTCAGTTGTTATGGCTGGCAGCTGGTAGCTAACCCCTGCTCCCTGACAACAGTTCTGAGAGAACATCTCAGCGTGTACCATATTTATAAAGCAAATAATCTAATTTCCACGTATTGTACGTACCCCGAAGCTACCTTCATAGAAGCACACAAAATGTTATGACATGTCTGTCAAAACAGTGACATGATAGTAAGATAGACACATGTGATTGATATAGTTCTTCCAACATGCACCAACAAATGACTGCTTTAGCATCAGCCCAAACTCATTCTTGTCATTCACGAAGAATAAGTTGCAACATCTGGTCATGTTACATTGTGAGGAATGTAGGAAGTAGCCCCGAATTAAGAAAAATGTTGAGTTATGTTGTGCAAATGTGTACTTTATGGATATCAATTAAGGACGGAAGGAATTCAGACATACTGAGATGTGATTGGCTGACAAGGAGATGGGGAAAATCATTCATTATCCCGATGAATTTGGCATAGTGCTAGGAATCAGGAGGACTAAAACAAATGTGGCTTTAAGGACCAGCTACACCTGCACACACATGGAAAAGTAGAGTTATAAGAAGGTTGTGCAAATATTGTGAAATGATGGGGTTGACCGAATATAATATAATCATGCTTGCCCTGTCAGAAGGAATTTTGCTTCCGTAAGAACAACTTAAATAGAAAATTTCAAAACTGACACTCAGTTCATCCATTTCCTTAATGCAAAGGACGTGAGTGTCTGTGTACATTTCCTTTATTTTCTCTACAATTTACAGATGCCCAAGAGAGTCATGAAGGGACCTCAGAAATATCATTATTGCTACCTGTGCATGAATTGCCTGAGTTTGTTCGAAGGAGATTTATATATAAAATAGATTTGGAATCCAGTAAGTTTCTCTGATCTTTATTCATTCCAGTGCACTAAATTTTATCTGTAGAAGAAAGGTTGTTACAGTTGAATTACTATGATGATAATGACCAGAAAGAACGAGGATTCCCATAACCTATAATAGGAAGAAAAGAAGGACTGGAAAACTTAATGGTTTAAAGCATTTGTGTATTAAGAAGCTTTAGAAGAGGCTGATATTGTCACAGATTCCTAGGTTAGTTTTAGGAACAACAAATCGGCAAATTTAAAATGGCAGGTAACAAAGACATAAAAAGTCCCTGGTGACCTCATGCAATTTCTGAGATCATTAGGGAGTTGCCTAACTACCTCACTTACATCTCATCAAGTGAGACCTCAGTTTCACCCCTGCTGATCCCTCTGCTCCAGTTTCTATTTTCTTTAATTGGAAAGTCAGGTAGTGACACTGGTTTTGGATAGAATCCAAGATACTCATGCATCAACTACGGTGTTTTTCCAAAAACCAAAACAAAAAATCTTCAGCAACGACTCTTGAGAATCTTTAACCTTTACTTGATATTTGTAAAGAAATAACATTAGGGTAATTAGTACAGAATATAAATATCTCAAATTTGACAATACACAAACATCCTTGCACAGAAGCAATTGACGTTTGGAGATTTGGGGAAGCAAATTTTTAGAGAAAATAAATGAATGCACTTCCCACCAATAAACCAGACAGGTAAGGGCTCCTCTACTGCAAATCAAATACAGTATCCAGCATTTGTTATGAGGAAATATGGTATCTGGAAAGTATGGGTAACTGAAAGAAAGACAGAACAAAGCTCACCTATCAAAGCACACAATGGAAACTATTTTCCTAAGTGTTTTTTTTTTTTGTGTTTGTGTTTGTGTTTGTGTTGTGTGTGTGTGTGTGTGTGTGTGTGTGTATGTGTAAGACCATAATCACTTCTGGATTCTTAGGATAAAGACTTGTGAATGTATTACCTAATAAAACCTAATAAATTAATATAGGTTGAGTTATACACAGTAAAACCAAGTTAGGAGGAAAAAGAGATCTCCGTGAAGGGCCCAGACAATATGATCTATTAGAAATCTTAAGAGAGCAAGATATTTTTCAGCAAGAAGGGGCAAGCTATGCTTTACAGAGAGGGTGGGGCTAACACTAGCCTTAAAATAGAGGATAAGAAATTATAACAACTCAAGATTTAAAAAAATAATTAGTATGGTAAGTAGAATGACATCTTTTCAAAGATGTCTATGACCTAATGCTCCTGTCTATATAGATGTCCTGATCTCCTAGTTAATAAATCTAATGTTTATATTGAGTGCATGGTGCCGGTACACTTGTTTACATACATAATGGCTTACTTCCACACCAGCCCAGCTCGGTAGAAATATTAGATAAGGAATCAGGGTTTGGAGAGTTTATCTTCCACCAAGTTCCAAAAATCAGTATTTGAACCGAGGTGTACATGTTTCTCATCTTATAACTTTGCTGCCTTACTGCCTTTAATTGAATGTACTAGGCTCTGTATCATATATTTAAATGATCAGAATTGTTTGGGGTTATGCAATTTCCGGCAACATATGATTCATCTGCTGTTGGAGACTAAGTGTAGCCTTTGAGCGAATTATGCTTTTAAATGTGAGAATCTAATTTGATACACAAGGCTTGGGTAATGTTCTTTCCTCTGAAAAATATTTCTCTCATGTCACCAGCATTTAAAAAGATTTTCATGTTTCTAAAGTCAAAAAACAAACAGAAAAAGACACCTTTTCCTTTATCAGATGAGTAGAAGAAAGCTAGATTAATTTGTCTAGGGCCAAATAATGCATTAGTAGTAAGCTTGTAAAGGAGGTGGTGTTCCCTAAATTGTCCTTTGGCTGTCTCTGAATTTTGTAGTATTCGTAGGCTGAAATCTACCAAATAAAGTTAGGTCCCTGGAATGCACCACGTTGGGAGGGAAAGGGAACACAAATGACATTTTCCCTTGATATTTTCCTTGCCATAAGACCTTAGAACAAGCCGTCACCTTTCCACAGCTCTAAAGAAACCTTTATTTTACATGCAATGCATGCTCAGCAAAAGGTTCAGAAAGAGGAAGCGATTAATGATACTTCTCTTAGTGACAAGAAGCAGCATCTGTCTTTTAAAAAATGTTTCTTCTTCTACAAAGTGATGAGGTTAAACGAGGTAATCCCTAAAACATTTTTTTTGTCAACTGAAGGGTCTTTACACTGCAGACTGGAACTCTTAGAGAATAAGTATCTGAAGGACAGGTGGGTCTCTGATCAAACAGATTGGAGCATACACACTGTGTTTAGCTGTACCAAAACCTTGAGACCATTGTGAAACAGACTTGGGAAAAATCACAAAAGATGGAAGAAATGAAGGGAAAGCAGACTGTCTAAAACCCAGAGCCCCCCAATGTTTCATCACTCAGAATGAAACAATTTCAACGTTTAGATTATTCTAGAGCTGTTTTTGCCTAATGTGGTTAGAATGCTCATGTTTTCCTGTCCAATTTGAAAAATTAAATTCCTCATTTTGGAATTATTCCTTATTTGATATTTGGGAAAAAAAACAAGGAATTCTTTGATATTTATTCAAATATCAAGTCGGAAAGAATTTTTTTTTGCAATGTATCCATTGCCACTGGTAATTAGATTTTTTACATTCTGCCCATTCCATTGGCAAACCATGTATATGAATATTTTAGTTCCCATAAAGACTAATCTATTCCATTAACGTGAATAATGCTTACATAATTGAAATGTAGTTATGTGGGTTGTCTTTCATTTATAGACACTACTTTCTTTGAATGAACATTAATTATTGGCTCTGTGGCTCCTTGTGGTAATGTTATTCTAGTGATTGTGTAAACATAAGCACAGTATACAATTTTGTACATATTTATTTAAAAATACTCTGATCATGCAGTGTCACAATATAAAAGAAGAGGAACCTCATACAAGAATGACACAATACTCAGAAATTACATAAAATTGAAAAGAAGTTCTTACAATAAAACAGATGGCTCCAGAAGCAGCTGTGTCATATCATTTCTGAAGTGTGTGAGACACATGTGTGGATGGGAGAGTGGGGTGTGGAGGGGGAAGGAATGTGACTATACATGGAAATAAGAAATTGATGGAGTTTTAGCTTTTCTACCATGAGATTAAAACATGAGGGCCAGGGATTCAGTTACCTAGAAGTACTTTGCTAACCATAAAATGGAGAGGGAATGTTACTCTTACATAAACTTACTTTAAAAACACATTATTTGGGCTTCACCTGGTTGGCTTAGTTAGTTGAACATCTGACTTCAGCTCAGGTCACGATCTCACGGTTTTTGAGTTCAGGCCCCACATCAGGTTCTGTGCTGACAGCTCAGAACCTGGAGCCTGGTTTGGAGTCTGTGTCTCCATCTCTCTCTGCGCCTCCCCCACCCATGCTCTGTCTC
This sequence comes from Hyaena hyaena, assembly GCF_003009895.1. Taxonomy (NCBI): domain Eukaryota; kingdom Metazoa; phylum Chordata; class Mammalia; order Carnivora; family Hyaenidae; genus Hyaena; species Hyaena hyaena. The sequence continues at coordinate 115,120 of NW_024081471.1, read as the reverse complement.
TGTGTCTCTCTTTCTCTCTCTCAAAAATAAAAAACATTAAAAAAAATAATAAAAAATTTAAAAAGTACTGTAATATCTTCCCATTTTTTGTTTAAAATCATTGTATTGTATGGATTTTGTTTTTTCAAGCCACCCTATGTTACAGTTACAAAGTTACAAACTCCAAAGTTACAGTGCTTTGGAGTCACTTTTATGGTGGCTAATGGTAAATGTCAACTTGATGGGGCCCCAGGGAGCCCAGATATTGGCTTATACATTATTTCTGGATGTATCTCTGAAGATGTTTCCAGATGAGATTGACATCTGAATTGGTAGACTGAAGTCAACAGATTGCTCTGCCCATAGTGAGTGGGCCTCATCCAAACTGTGGAATGTCTGAATAGAATAAAAGACTGAGTAAGTAGAATTATTTGTCTTGGTCTAACTATCTTCAAGCTCGAACACTGTCTTTTTCTTTGGACTTAACTTCTCTACCTCTCTAATCATGTGAGCCAACATGTAAGTCCTATAAAATGCATTTCATGGCCAATGAATACAAGTTCACTAATTGCTTCCATGTGGAAACTTTAAGGTCCATCATACAATTGAGCACAATTGAGCATAGACCCTCTCCCCACTTCCTTTTTTTTTTTTTTTTTTTTTTAACTTCTCAGCAATTAGATGATCATGTGTCAGAAGACGGTCTGTCATTGTCAGTTCTTCAGTAATTACAATGAGTAAAGTCTCCTGTCAGGTCACAATAGACACACAACACTACTCAGACGTAAATTGTATACTATGAACACTGAATTGGGGGGATTGCTCACCATTGCATTGTTAACCACTGATGTTGGCTGCTGTGTTCCTAGTATGCTCATGTGGTCAATTATATGCTAGATTTTATTACAGTTTATTTTATTAACAACACCAGGCATTGTTAGAAACTTTGCAGATATTAGAAGGCAAAGTTGTTTATTTCCCCCTAAGAAAATCGGTCTCAGATTAACTTAGTGAAGCTTACTTACAGTGATAGAGTTGGTGACCAAACTCAAGTTGGCCTGATGCCCTTTCTAATCTTCCCTAATAACCTTTGATTTTTTGAGTTGCTCCTGATTTCACTCTATAACTGGATAAAGTTTTGCGGTTGAGTATTTTTTCCCTCTGTTTTGCTTTGTGTTTTAATTGAAGTTATTGTTGGTTGAGATTTGAGAAAGTGTACTTTTAGTATTTTAACCTTCAAGACACTGTGTTAGAAAGTCATTAAGGGGTGCCTGGGTGGCTCAGTCAGTTAAGCATTCGACTCTTGATTTTGGCTCAGGTCATGATCTCAGGGTCATGAGCTTGAGCCTCACACAGGGCACCGTGCTGGGCATGGAGACTTCTTGAGATTCCCTCTCTCCCTCTTCTTTTTTTTTTTTTTTTTTAATGTTTTTTATTTATTTCTAGGAGAGAGAGAGAGACACACACACACAGCGTGAGCAGGGGAGGGTCAGAGAGAGAGGGAGTCACAGACTGAAACAGGCTCCAGGCTCCGAGCTGGCAGTCAGCGCAGAGCCCGATGCGGGGCTCGAACCCACGAACCGGGAGATCATGACCTGAGCGAAAGTCGGACGCTTAACCGACTAAGCCACCCGGGCGCCCCTCCCTCTCTCCCTCTTCTGTTATCCCACTTGCATTTGCAGGTTCTCTCTCAAAAAAGCAAAACAAAACAAACAAGAAACACTAAAAAAGAACCCAATTAAGGCATTTGACCATCAAGTCATAAAATTGTAATGAGGGCGCCTGGGTGGCTCAGTCAGTTAAGCATCAGACTTTATTTCAGGTCATGATCATGCAGTGATGAGTTCGAAGCTAATGTCAGGCTCTGTGTTGACAGCTCAGAGCCCGGAGCCTGCTTAAAATTCTGTGTCTCCTGTCTCCATGTCCCTTCCCCACTCATTCTCTGCGTCTCTCAAAAATAAACACTAAACAATTTTTTAAATGTTTTATTTATTTATTTATTCCTGAGAGAGAGCGTGAACAAGGGAGAGTCAGAGAGAGAGGGAGACACAGAATCTGAAGCAGGCTCCAGGCTCTGAGCCGTGAGCACCGAGCCCAACGTGGGGCTCGAACTCATGGACCGTGAGATCATGATCTGAGCCGAAGTTGGACGCTTCACCAACTGAGCCACCTAGGCGCCCCCAATTTTTAAAACAATCTTAAAAAAATAAAAAAATAGAATTGTAATAAAAATCATTAAGAAGTAGAGACTTGAAAAAGTGCAGTATATTAGATGCACAAGTGTTTTCTAAGAGTGTGCCCCAAAGTTACTGGTCTCTGACCTCAACCCAGGGAAGTACATGAGCTAAGGACAACCTCTGTATCAGCCTCTTTGCACAATGGAAAATTAACTACTTCATCTGTTGGTTGTAAGCTTAAATAGGATGATGTAGGTAAGTTATTCAGCCTGGCAGATAATACAACCTCAATAAATTTTAAATGGTACCTTAAAAAGAAGAAATAAAGGAGAAGGAGAACCAGGTGGATGAGGAGGAGAAGAAACCAAGGTTCAGTCTTGCAGGGCTGCCTCACTCAAAGCTTTTAGAGGACTAGAACCCTGAAGATTTGCCATGTTAGTTTTGGACAATTCACATATACGCACATGTATAATTTCTTAAAACACTTCACTAGATATTCCAGTTAATAGGGATAAAAAGGGTCATGTGGCTAAAAAAATTTAACAATTTTTTGTTAATAGGCACAGGCAGAAAGCATTGAAGAGCCCAAAATAGGGGGAAAAAAAAGACACTTACATTGGGCTTATAACAGAGCAACTGAAATACTGTTTCGTAAAATGTGTGGTATATGAAGAGGGTTTTGAATCTGAAAGCAAGCAGGTCCATAGCATTTTGAAATTTTTCAGGAAGGAAGTAAAGATGTTTTATTTCAAAATAAAGAAAAGCTTATGATAGGAATGATTGTGCTCTTCCAATGTATGAAAGGAATCCTGAAGAGCAAGTTCTTTTTATTAGCTTCAGTGAAAAAATTAGGTAGCAGTGTTTACTGTGCATTCAAAGGGCACATTTCTTAAATATTAGAGTTAATGTGATTTGAGGGAAATAGTCCTTATGAAATACGTTGCCTCCTAGCATGGCCAAATCCTTATTTAAGACAGGATCTGAAGTTGTTCTTCTGCCTTCTGGTGAGATCAAAGAGAGAGATCAGTGGCCACTGGGAGACTGAGATAGTTGATAATTCAAATATCCTTTACACTATGAAATCACATGTATACTGTGCCACATACTTCTGTTAAACGTTATTCACAGATTAATCAAGCATTCATTAAACATGCACTCTGAGTAGGGCACTATGAGCTGATGTTATTTATCCATCATCTCATTTAACTATGGAAAAGTTAACATCTTTTCAGGAAAGTGAGGAATACAGAAGTTCAATAGTGTGTGCGTGATCACAATACCAATTTCCCCACTGAGGAGCCCTCGCAACAGGATTCTAAACTGTGGGTTTTCATGTCTTTCTTTCTAGACTATGAACAGTCTGTAAACATTTCAATGTTCCCCAAGATATCTTGCATGGTTTGTAGAATCATGGATACAATGATACTACATTAGGTTACTGAGTCATCTTTACATGATACAGTATTGGGGCATAAATAGACATATTCAATGCAGTATGGTTTAGCTCTTACTGATGTATTACCATACCTTTCATCTTTATGAAAACTAAACAGATTTAAAAATCAGACCTAGCGTTTAAGAGTCTTTAACGTTAATGTTATTTGACTGAGTTGTGTCTCTCAGATAGCTAACATCTCATACATTTCTTCTTTTCTAATTAAATGACTCGAAAATATAAACTTTGCTTTTTGAAATGACTGAACACTTCAGGATGTGACTTTCTTTCCCTTTTCCAAGAAAAAGAAAATCAAGCTGCTTGGCCTATGTGATAAGACAATGTAGATAATGTTCACATGGAAAGGTGTAAGATGAAAGTGTGAGAATGATCACAGATGATGTTGGCACTTTCCTACTATCCAAATGCACTTTTAAAATTTTTGAGGAACTCATTATTTTGTTTTAAACAGCAAATCTTTCTTAACTGCTGGCATAATACTGTCATGTCCTTTCTGATGAGTCAGCAGGCAAAAAGCCAGTGCATTAAACAGCATTTTTCTGATGTGAAGAGACAGTATAATAACTCTGTTGAAGATAACCAAGTAAGCAATAGAATACTTGGTAAGAGATCATTGGTATTATTCAAAACAGATTTCTAAAGCTGTAATATCATATACAGTTGCTATTTAAACAGCAAGAAGTATTCAGTGCTTTATGGAAATACAAGTAGAGATGTTTAGAAATATCTGGGGTACACATTTATGGATGTATAACCAACATTGATATAGGCGTGAAGTTGTGAACAGTCAGGCAGAGTTCAAGGCTCATGAGTATTCATCCATCCTGATTCTAAAGCAAAATGATGCTTTCCCTGGCCTATATTTTTTTTTTCTTCCTTCCTTCCTTCCTTCCTTTCCTTCTTTCTTTCTTTTTCTTTCTTTCTCTTTCTTTCTTTCTTTCTCTTTCTTTCTTTTTCTTAATTTCTTTCTTTCTTTCTTTCTTTTTCTTTCTTTCTTTCTTTCTTTCTTTCTTTCTTTCTTTCTTTCTTTTTCTCTCTCTGTCTCTGTCTCTCTCTCTCTTTTTGCTTCATGATCCAAGATGAGGAGTATCTCTCTTACTGTTGATAATAAAACTTATAATAAAACCTGAATTAAAATTATTTCCTACATAATTATTATCCTACCATTTATTGTATTTATATAACTGGGAATAAAAATCTCTGGACAGTATCCTGTGACTTCCTTATTCTAACTTCTGAAATTCAGATAAGAGTTTCAGTTAAGTTATCAGTTAAGATATCAAAACTAGGCCATTTTGATTTTTAGTGTCTTTTATCAGATTGGCTCAGAAGAAGGAAAATCCACTGTCTGTTTCATCTATTTATATAAAATTGGACTGCATAGATTCCTGTTACCAAGTCTTAAAATGAAAGAGATCACCATTCAGAGATTTCAACTGCATTGTAAGTAAATTGACTTTTGAAGACTGGCCTGGGAACACAGCTACTCATTATTATGTTGTCACTATGGAGACATTAATTTCAAAGTTTTACACAATTCATTTACAAATGGCATGTCATAATAGTATAAACAAAGCACCAGGGACATTTCTACAGTTACTGCTCTGCACAGTTACCCCTTGTCCAATGGGGAAATGACAGTGGGGATCTAGTCTCCCTCCTCTCTTAGGTTCAATGTCCCAATGTGGGTCCACAGTAGTAGGAAGAAGAAATGCTCTTGTGTGATACCTTCAAATAGATGTTTTCGGTGATTCCCATAATGGTAAAGATATGAGAGAGTTAAATTGTAATGGAGGCAAAAGTAATAGAGAGGAAGCTCAATCAGAAAGGAAAGCAAAAGATGATCTCCGCTATTATGAGGAAGAGCAGGTAGACTATGGTGGCCCTACACCAGTGGTTCTCGACCAGGGAGGATTTCAGCCCCCGGGGGATATGTGGCAAAGGGAGCAGACATTACTAATTGTCACAAAGGAGGGGCTTCTACTGATATCTGTTGAGCAACCAGCTGTGCTGCTAAACATTCTAGAATTCACAGGGGGAGACTCCCACATCAAAGAATTAGCCAAGCTGAAATGTTAATAGTGCTACCCATACCCTAAATGAACACATACACTATTTTTTACTTTTTTTAAAAGAGTATTGAAATGTTAGGAAGAAATGATGGTTTGCCAAAGGAGATCATTACTAAAATCAAATTTGATGAATTTTTCCTGAAAATTAAATATTTTCTTATTGTGGTCATTGTTTCATGCTGTTAAGAAAGCTATCATGCCATGTATTTATGTGAAAGAAAAAAGTCTCCTGGTTCCACGATTTTGCTTTTTCAAAAAGTAGCAAGTTTTATCTTATTTGAAGTATGATGTTTTCTCAGATTGCTTTACTAACAAGAAACCTAAGTCATGGGAGAATTTTCTGTTGATAACTTCATTATACACACACACACACGTTTATATATATAATAGATCAAGTTACACGTATATATGTATACACACACATATATATTGTTTTTCTAATTTTTTATGTTTTATTTATTTCTGAGAAAGAAAGACACAGCATGAGCAGGAGAGAGTCAGAGATAGAGGGAGACACAGAATCCAAATCAGGCTCCAGGCTAGCTAGCTGTCAGCACAGAGCCTGACGCGGGGCTCGAACCCACGAACCATGAGATCATGACCTGAACTGAAGTCGGACGCTTAACCAACTGGGCCACCCAGGTGCCCCATATATATTGTAATGCAGCTGAAATCTCTGAATGATGATATCTTTCATTTTAAGACTAGTAACAGGAATCTATGCAGTACAATTTTAAATAAATAGATGAGACAGACAGTGGATTCTCCTTCTGAACCAATCTGATAAAAGACGCTAACAATCAAAATGGCCTAGCTTTAATATCTATGCCTTTTAGTCAATTCCCTAAAATTTTTATGGAAGCTCCCTGTAGTTACTCTGTGCTTATTCTCCCCATATGAAAGCATACCTTCTCTTAGTGACACCAGATTTGGAGAAATGTCAGTTAGCCAGTGAAGGGAATCACTTAGAGATTCTAATTCCGTATACAGATTAGTAAGTAAATATATTAATGTTTTTGTTGACTGCATATGTTCACAATCACATGTATTTAAAAAAAAGATGTTTCATTTTCTTTTTAACCCTAAATCCTTTCTCACTGCCTTTTCTTGAAAATCGGAATAACATTAAGGACCTATTTAGTTGGAATTCAATATATCTGGTGTGATGGTGACCACAAAGGTGGTCAAGACATGATTCATGCCCTTAGGAATGTTTGAAATTTAGAGAAAGATGGATAGAAATATCTATAAGAATAAAATAAGGTTAGTAAGAGAAGGGTCTTTATAATGATGTGCCCTGTGAATAATGGTAATAGACATGAATAGTTATATACATCTCTTTCACCTCCTGTACATTTTTAAGTGTGACTAGCTGAATTATGCAAGTACAGAATTAAGATCAATTTACCAAAGAGAAAATGAAGCCTCTAAGCATTAAATTCATTTGTTAATTCTTCATAAAAATAGAAAAGTCTCCTTAGAGTTGCACTGTGGTGAAGATGTTGTGTTAACTCTGCCTTGAAAACTCTCAGCTGAATCAGAAGATCTTGGATTGGGGTTAGGTCTCCATCCCTGTAACTCAATACTACCTAAGGTCTCTTCATCCTTTAATTTTGCAGAAATTATAATTGGGATTTGAAATGTCACGAAATTTGCTGAACTCACCAAAACCTGGCACTTCTTTTGATATTAAGGAAAATTAATTTGCTCTTATTTCTTATAAGAAATTAGGATGTATGGTTGAGATTGTCAGATTATCTATTGTTTCCCTATAGCCCCTATGTTTTTATTTAGCTAAATACATGGCTCCTAAGAATAGAGATTATATTTTCCATTCTCAAAGCTAAGTATACACATGTGAACATTTCTGAAAAAAGATTAAATTTAAAATTTTTTAAAGATGTTTTCTTTATTTCTTGAGAGAGAGAGAGAGACAGACAGACAGACAGACAGTGTGAACAAGGGAGGGTCAGAGAGATAGGGAGATACAGAATCTGAAACAGGCTCCCGGCTCTGAGTTGGCAGTCAGCACAGAGGCCGATGCGGGGCTCGAATCCACGAACCGTGAGATCATGACCCGAGCCGAAGTTGGACGCTTAACCATCTGAGCCACCCAGACGCCCTGAAAAAGATTAAATTTAAATAGTATAGGGGCGCCTGGGTGGCTTAGTCGGTTAAGCGTCCGACTTTCGCTCAGGTCATGATCTCGCGGTTCGTGGGTTCGAGCCCCGCGTCGGGCTCTGTGCTGACTGCCAGCTCTGAGCCTGGAGCCTGTTTCAGTCTGTGACTCCCTCTCTCTCTGACCCTCCCCTGCTCACGCTGTCTCTCTCTCCTAGAAATAAATAAAAAAATATATTTAAAAAAATAGTATATATAATATGTAGCAGTGGTTGTTAATGAGGGGGTGTGGTATCTCTCTTGAACCTTTCTTCTCAGCTTGTAGAAAGTGACAGATGGAATACAGTCAACTTCTGGTAGCTTAGAACCTCTAAATTCCTACGGCAGGTCAAGAGCGGTGTCCTCGGAATGAGAACCTGATTTAGGACACCCATGCAGCTCTATACCAGATTCGGAGTAATTCTGTGCCATTTTTACTTGAAAGAATTATTATCTTTAAAACATTGGTTTCTGTGCTTTTTTCAAGTGGTATGTAATCATAACACAGGCAGTTTAGCCACTCATGAAAAAAAGAGGAATCTTAGAAAGAATCGTTTCAAATGCCAGGAATTGTCTGGGTTAATGCTATAACCCCACTTTGGGCTAATGCTTCTCACACTCTCAGGAGAAGCACACAGGTCATAGAGCAGGCTTTGCATGTGCAGGAGTGAGTAAGGACAAAGAAAAGAGGGAGAGGGAGAATCCCATGCAGACTACCTGCTGTCAGCACAGACCCCTATGTGAGGCTCCATCCCATGAATGGAAACATGAGATCATGACCTGAGGAAATCAAGAGTCTGAAGCTTAACCCACTGAGCCATCCAGGTGCCCCATGGAGCAAGTTTTTAGTGCTACATGTATACCTTTGCTTATCAACCCAGGTGATTTGTCTGAAAATGCTAATATAACTCTCATGAATACAATAATTTCACAAAGCCTAAATGTTAACTGTCAAACCTTTGTTTCAGGCAAGGCAGTTCTAGTATGCTGAAATTCTTCAACGTGGATAAAATAATACTCCTTGTAGAGATAAAGCAAATGAAAAGGTTTTGAGTAAGCTGACAAATAATTATAAGGAAAACACCTTAAATTCACTGAATCTTCCTTAAATTCCTTTCTCTGTACCAACCAACACCAATGACGTTCTTTATATCATTTATGTTTTAGATCATTTACCCACAGAGCAGCCACTTAGGAAGGGGAAATATTACAATACCAGTTAACAGAAAAGGAAACTATATTTTAGGAAAGGTAAATCACTTAGCTAGATTCATAATAGCAGTTAACATGGAGAACCAGATTTCAAGTTAGATCATCTGATTCCACACCCCATTTTATCTTTCCACCTTCTGGGTCACTTCCCTTCTCTTCCTTCTCTTTCTCACTCTGCCCTCTGTGGATCTGACAGTTCAAGGCACCATTATTCAGCTGTTGATGGAGCAATTGTTTTTGGTTAGTGGGCTTTTCTGAGCTCATTATGCCACATCAACGTCTGCTGATGTGCCACATAGTGCTTTCATAAGAAAGAGCTAACATGAGAAAAGTAATAGCAGAGATTCCCAGGGCAGATTATGAATTTGTCTTATTGAATTGCCAATTCAAAATTGGACTTTAAAAATTCCAATTTTAAGTGTACAATAGTGATGAAGACGAGGCTGTATTGTAGGTCAAGAGATAATCCCTTTGCCCAAGTTATAATCACTTCATATTTGAAAGGAGTTAAGGTCTTGTAAAAATGGGAAATGCAAAGAATTTAGAAACACAGATTACTTAAGATCCAGACTTCACTATACTTAATACTCATCTGGATGATTGATTTATTTTGTATTAGGCATTTCTTAAAGTATCTGTTTAATAATATCAGTACATCTTGTTAGTAAAATCATATCTTTAGAAGGGGCATTAAATTACATTCTGTCTACTCATGCCTGGAGATATGTTTAAAAATTGTGTCACACATAGTCCAAGAATCTTCCTCAAAACTAAAAATCCTATGTAATATTGACAGTTACTAAAAACCTTAAGTGACCCTATATGACACATGAGATTCAATTCTCCCTTTTTCTAATTTCTCTCTAGCAGAAATCACTACTAAAAGTGACTTTTTAATTAATTAACAGATAATTAGTGAGATAGTCTCTAATACCATAAAGCTCACTTTTGGTGTGGGGAGATAAATATTTCATATGCTATGAAGAAATGTAATACCATCACTATCATAAGGAAAATAAAAATTTGGGAGGCAGTAAGAGAGTTGGCTGGTGTTGGTGCTTTTTAGATAATGTTATCAACATAATCTCACCTAAGGAGAAAACATCTGAACAGAGACTTGTAAAAAGAGAAGCTAATCATATGTGAAAGAACAATTAAGCAAGAGTGAACAAAAAATATGAGGCTCTAGGGTGGAGACATCCTTAATATCTTCAAGAAAAAGAAGGCCCGAGTGGCTGGAGGAAGTTATGCTGAGCAATGAGAGTGTAAGACAGAGGTAGGTGGTGGGCCATTGTAGACCTTTTAAGGACATTGGGTTTGATATGTGTACAGTATGGTATGTGAAGGATTTTGGTGGTATTCAACAAGGACATGATTTTAATTAAATTTCAAAAACATCACCTTACTTCTTGTGTGAATAATAGACCACTTAGTAGTTAGAGTTCAAAAAGCTAGGATGCTGTTTAAAGGGTCCAAAGTCAAAATTATAGTAACTTAAACTCAGTGGATAGCTGTGGCAATAGTAAGCAGTAGTAATAATCTAAAAATATTTTAAAGAAAGAGCCCATGGAATTTGTTGACAGATTAATGTGGGGGTTGAAAGAAACACAAGAGTTCATGATGACACTTGTTTTCTGGCTTTAGTAACTGGAAGAATGGGATTTTCTCTATCAAAATTACCCCACTCACTGCTATAAATTTTTCTTCACATCACACTTGAATATTTTTCTAAATCTGCATTGTTATAAATCTACTGCATCTACTGAGAGGGGAACACATAGGGAGAAGGGAGAAGGGTGTCAAGCATGGATGTGAGAAATAAGTTTTAGATGTATTAATTTTGACCTCTCAGTGGAGATATCTAAGATGATTGGAGCGTGACCCTGCAACTTAAGGGGACTGTCTGGATCAGAGATAAATACCTCCATGTATTTGGAAACAAAACATTTATGCACCAGATTTCACAAAAGACATAGCAAGAAGACAGAGAATTAGTAGTAAGGTGGGAGAAGAATGCCCCAGGGTCCAAGCAAAAGAAAGCCAAAGGCGAGGAATCAACACACTTGCCAAAGTCATGAATAGGTTCAAGAAGATATTGTTAATGAATGGACTTGTTGGATATCAGTGCTTTTCTAGAGCAGCTTTGTCAGATTTCTTGGAAAGAAACTCTATTGGTGTTTGTTCAAAAGGGAATGGAGGATGATATAGGTAACAGTAAAAAATAATGTTTTCAAATGTTTTACTGTAAGGAAGAGAAGGAGGAAAATAGAATAGAGAAAGCAGGATATGGAAACAAGGGAAAAGTTTGAAAATGTCTATATGTTTCGCATCTTTGTATGTTGATGAGAATAACGTACTAGCTAGGTAATGTTAAAAAGTAAGAGAGACCAAAGTAGGAAGACCTCGGAATTAGAAAGGATTGCATCCAACCAATAAAACAAATAGCCTGGCGACCATAGATAGGAATGCACGTACACTGGTATAATTTGTGGTAAAAATGATCTGAAGAGAATCTACAAATCCTTAAGAGAAAACATTTTACCAGAAATATGAGTTTTATAAAGGAAAGAATATACAGCCAATGGATAATATGTGTGAAACTATTTTTTTTAATTTTAAAGCATCCTAGCACTATTTTCATTATTCAATACAAGAACAGAAATTACTATATTGAAAGATAGGGAATCCTTGAAAGAGATGGGAGAAATATGCTTTTAGATTGCACAGCTAACTGGAACACTATCGGAAACAAAGGTCTGCAGTCTTATTAACCTAAATTCAAAGTAATTTAAACTAAAACTGTAGCACTCAGTTGAGCAAATGTTTGCTTTCAGACAGTCCATTGTTAAAGTTTGAAAAGCACAATCTCTTCAGACTGACTGTGAGTTTGCTACTCAATAGAGAAAAGCAATTAGGAAGCAGAGTATTATCAAGTGTCACTTACAAAATAAATATTTACTGTGAGCCTTACAGATGTGAAAAGTCCCATTTCCACATATAGTCCTAATTGGATTTCAATGGCTTCCTAAGTATTCTATTAAATCTTTGATACTCTTTTTAAAAAGTTTCAGTGCCATATTCTTTTCTTAAGCTTTAAAAATCATTAAATCTAGCTTAGGCCATCAATTCCCTAAAAGTAAGAGTGTCTATTGGTATTTTGTCTCAAGGTATCCATTAGTATTAAGTCATTTCAAAGTATAATTTATGAAACATTTGCAATTTAGGAAACACTGTGGCCAGAGTGTACATGATAGTTTTTGTTATTATTAAAACGAATTCCAAATATTTTTAATGTTTTCTAGTCACTGAAAAATTCTCACCTGAATGTTTATTAAAACATTCATCTTTGGGGGCACCTGGGTAGCTCAGTCAGTTAAGTGACTGACTTGATTTTGGTTCAGGACATGATTTCATAGTTCTTAAGATTGAGCCCCAGGTCAGGCTCTGAGCTGATAGAATGGATCTTGCTTGGGATTTTCTCTCTGCCTCTCTCTCTCCCTCCCTGACTCCTGCTTGCTCTCTCTCAATAAATAAACAAACTTAAAAAAAAAAACCTTTAAGCTCTTTCTCAAAAATACTAATTTCTGAAATTATTGGATGTGATAAAAATAAAGAGGGTACAAATCTATATCCTTTTTAGCATTATGAATCATGCTATATATATTATATACATATAATATATATATATTGAGCCCCACATCATATGTTATATATATCATATATATATTATATTTTAAGTATATCAGTTGCCAAAGGAAAAACAAGTCAACTGAATCTTAGTATTTACACATGATTTTACATAATCTCATGTATCATACCACCAGGTTGAACAGCCTAATATGCATAAGTTTTGAAAAAATATTTCATATGATAAATAACACCACCGTCTTTAAGTCATAATAATGTATGATATAAATGTTGAGTACATACTATGTACCTACCCTTTTGTGAGATCATTTATGACTTTTATTATATTGGGATTTCAGTATAGGCTAAAAGCATAGGTATTGTTATACCCATTTTGTCTGATGTGGGATTGGGGTCTCAGAATTTTAGGAACTTGGCAAGAAATCCCAGCAGTAATTAAATGACTAAACAAGATTTTGAATTTCAGTTGGCTCTTTATTCTATAAGGATTCCCCTAATAGGTGATTAGTTGATTAGGAATATCCAGAAGCACACATTTCTAGTCCTTAGTGTTGATCTGATCTACAGAAGTTAAGTAAATCTTCTGATTTATTATCAAAATACTTAGCAATTTCTTCTATGTGAATGTTGACATGCTCGTAGTCTGAAAAGTTTTTTGTTGTTTTTTGTCTTATTTTTAACAGTTGTATATGATTTTCTTTTTCGCCAGCTCCTTTTAAATACAACATTGATATCAGTAGGATACAATTTCAAAGCAGAATTGATTTCAAAATAAAATATTCTCTACAATGCCTGCGTTTTTCAATGTGAACTATTTATATTGCTTTAAGGAGAATATAACTCAAATAGTTTATTTGCTAATAAAGTGTGATACACTCAAAGCATCTCTGCATATATTTCTTATATCACTATAGCTGTACTCTGAACCGATAGCAAATATATGTAGTAATGATCAAGTGGCAATTTTACAAGGCAAAAACATTGATAATGTAAAATAAAATCATAGATGTATAGCTAAAGGGCAGTCATGAAATACCATTGATTGGAGAGTTCTCAAAGAGTATGCTAGAACATAGAGTATCAGAGGTATCATGACCATAAAAGTTGACATAAAGTTTCAACAAGACAGTAAAGTCGTAAGATCTTCAAGAACCACCAAAAAGCCTTACGAAAAATAAATGATTTGGGGAAGCTTATGTGGCTCAATCAGTTAAGCAGCTGATTTCGACTCAGGTCATGATCTCAGTTTGTGAGTTCAAGCCCCACATTGGGCTCCATGCTGACAACTCAGAGCCTGGAACCTGCTTCAGATTCTGTGTCTCCCTCTCTCTCTGCCCGCCCCCTGCTCAGGCTCTGTCTCTCAAAACTTAATGTTAAAATAAACTAAATAAATAAATGATTCAAATACAAGAATTGCTAAAATATAACAAACTTTGAAATAAATTGAAAACTACAAGAACTAAACCACATAGTCAATGTTGCCCTGAGAAGAGTCTGCTCTGAACAGCACTTGTCTTCTCTGAGGCTCTGTGGTAATATTTGTGTAGTCTAGTCTACTAATGGATCTCAGTGGATTTTTACTACACACCTAAAACCACGCGGGAAACTTAATTCAGGAAAGAATGGAAATGTACTAACCTTTCCATTCTTACAGGAAACCTTTGGTTTGCAATTCTATTAACAGCAGGGAAGAGATCAGAACTGGACACAAAGTCAGGAGCACAGACATGCTCAATTTACAAGATGTTGAGAGAAGAGACACTGATAAAACACAAGAAACAGGAAAAACAAATTTAATAACATAGATATAAGTTGAAAATACAACTAAGAAAAATAGTGACAGATTAAAGCCATGAATGGGAGGAAAAGTGAGTGTGGAACAGGAGTCTTGTCTTCTGTTAAGACAGGAATGAATAAATAATAAAGTTGATTAATGAATAAATAGCGGTATATAACCTCTTTTTATGGACTTGACTGTAACCCACCTTTAAGATAGAGAAAATATTAGAAGTTGGCCTCTCGGTGAATTGAAGCCTGGGGATTTTTTCCTTATATGGGTTTGTATTACTTTTTTCTTTAATATTTATTTTTATTTTTAAAATGATAGATGGCAAGTCTGCTGTACAGCTTTCTTTGGTTTCATCATGCTGAAGCCAAACAGCTGTGGCTTAGGGCCATTGCAACTTGAAAAATAAAGATGTACAACAAAAAGGTAGAGTATCAGTGGTAGTTTCTCCTAACTATACACACGCCCTGAGTCTCTCAGCAGTCAAGTATAATCATGTGTTAGGAAAGGATAAGAACTCAGTGGTTTACAAATGTTTTAATTCACATTTTTATTTTTGAAATGTAAATGGGGACATGTAGCGCCTCATGTGAACCATTAAATACACATTCATATATGTTTATAAGCTAAATATCTTATAATCCAAAATATTGCTTCATTCTGACATTTTGTTTTTGCATAGATATATTAAGCTACTGCATGACGCTTCAGATTATATTTTTGTCTAAGGTCAGTAAGGTTAATGCTTAGCCATAGTCAGTTCAAGTAGAGTATGGGTGAAATGCCAGTTAAGCAGAATAATGACAGTCCCTTACCAACCAAAATAACACAAAATAATTACAGATTCTAACCAAGGCAGTCTTATTTTTAACCTATAACTGTCAGGACATAGTCTGGCATTTAGTTCTTTGGAAACTATGCCTTGTTTGTCCTTTTTTGGTTGCAGTATCATGGGCAAGGCTTTCATTTTCTATAGTCATCTATATTTTACAAAAGGAGCTTGAATCAGAAAAAGGCAACAGAGTTTTTTTTAGCAAAAAGTCACCACATTGACTTTACTGCACTTGCTTATGATCTAGAAAACAGAAAAAACATGATGAAAATATATTACACATAGCTTCTTAATTGTGGCAAGTGTGATTACAATTGGCAGGAAGAGAAAAATTCTTTTCTCATATATTATGGGATAAAATTCTTTTCCTACTTTCTGGCATATGCCCAAGGCATAACTTAGTCTTTTAATAATAAAGGTTGTATGGAATGATGAAAAGTACTTATCTGAAATACATTCTTGCTAATTTTTCTACAATAATGTTAAATAGCTTACTGTTATGCAGATATTTTTCAATGTAATTGTGATGACACTAAAGTCAGTTTATGAGGTAGTTCTTCTATAACATTTCTAGCATTGTAATGTTTCTATATAATTATACAGTTCTTAAGTTATGATTTTAGTATGTTAACAGATAATATTAAAAATGTTTTTTACATTTATATATTATTGAGAGATGGAGAGAGACAGAGCACAAATGGGGGAGGGACAGAGAGAGAAGGAGACACAGAATCTGAAGCTATCAGCACAGAGCTCGACGTGGGGCCTGAACCCACGAACCGTGAGATCATGCATGAACTGAGCTGAAGTCAGACGCTCAACTGACTGAGCCACACAGGTGCCCCAAAGATAATATTTTTAATAAGTTTGTGACTCAATCAACCAATTGTATAGTTCTACAAGTCACCCAAATATTTAGATAACAGTTATGGGCATATTAGGAATGAAAAGATGAAATATGCAGATGAGGACAAATAGAGAAGCACATGGAGGGGTGCCTGGATGGCTCAGTCAGTTAAACATCTGACTCTTGGCCTCAGCTCAGGTCATGATATCATGGTTCATGGGTATGAGCCCCTCATGGCGCTCCATGCTGTCAGTGCAGAACCTGCTTGGGATATTCTCTCTCTCTCTCTCTCTCTCTCTCTCTCAAAATAAATAAACTTGAAAAAATTAAGAAAAAAGAAGAACACATGGAACTGAAAAATAATTAGGGCTGTAGAAATAGATTCAGTGGTAATCAACAGATTTGGAAATAATTTCTTTATCACAAGAGTGGAAACAGTGGACATGATTGACATTTCTGGTAGAAATGTGTAAGGTGAGAAATATCACCTCAGTGCAGAGGAAAGCTCAAGTAAAGGGGCTGGTGAGAGATTCTGGATGTCATTATTTGGGTTCATACACGATGGCCTGAATCAGCTCTCACTCCCAGATTTTCAGCTAGATAAGTCATTAAAAATGGATATGTTTCTGTCTAGTGTACAGATAGATACTAGTTCCACAGGTCAAGATGGATTAAATACTTAAGAAGTTTTCTCCTAAATGCCATGCCCTATTCTGAGAAAAGTTGAAAGTCAGAGAAACTGCATGAGGTTGCATTTGTAGTAGTGACTGAGTTCTACAGAGATTAAAAAATGAAGATGTACTTGTCTGACTACAGAGACTTCAAAGATTCACCTGGAACACTAGAAAAATGGTATCTTAAGACTCTAGAACAAAATGAAACAGGACATACTTATCTCAGGGTAAATGATATTATGCTAAAATTCATGTTTTTTTTTTTAACATACAGTGTTTTTTTTTTTTTTTAATTTTAGGTATACAATATAGTAATTCAATAATTCCATACATCACCTGGTGCTTATGACAGCAAGTGCACTCCTTAATCCCCACCACCAACATAACCCATCCCTTCACCTACCTTCCCTCTGGTAACCATCAGTTTGTTCTAATTTTTTTATGTTTATTTTATTCTGAGGGAGAAATAGGGAGAGTACACACATGAGGGAGGGAGGGGCAGAACGATAGAGGAAAAGAGAGAATTCCAAGGAGGTTGGTTCCATGCTACCAGCACAAAGCTCAATTCAGGGCTCGATCCCATAACTGTGAGATCATAACCTCTGCCAAAACCAAGAGTCTGATGCTAAATCTACTGAGCCACCCAGGCAACCCTGTTCTCTATAATTAAGAGTCTGTTTCTTATTTCTCTCTCTCTCTCTTTCTCTCTCTCCTACCCTCCTTCCCTCCCTTCTTCCCTCCCTTTTTTCCCCTTCTCTTATTTTTCTTAAATTCCACATGAATAAAATCACATGGTACTTGTCTTTCTCTGACTCACTTATTTTGGTTAGTATTAATTTTCTAGCACCATCCATGTCTTTGCAAACAACACTATTTCCTTCTTTTCTTTTCTTTTATGGCCAATTTTGGATATAGAGATGGAGAAATAGAGATATAGATATATGAGAGAGAGAAAAATAAATATAGATATCTAGATCATATCTTCCTTATCCACTCATCAATCAACGGATACAATGGACACTTGGTCTTCTTCCATATCTTGACTGTTGTAAACGCTGCTATAAACATAGGCATGCATGTGTCCCTCTGAATTAGTGTTTTTGTATTTTTGGGGGGTAAATACCCAGTAATATAATTACTGGATCATTGGATGGTGGTATTTTTATCTTACTGGGGAATGTCCATAACTGTTTTCTACAGTTGCTGTACCAGATTCCATGTCTATAAGAAGGTTCCTTTTTCTCTACAGCCTTGCCAACACCTGGTGTTTCTTGTGTTGTTGATATTAGCCTTTCTGATAGGTGTGAAGTGATATCTTATAGTTTTGACTTGTATTTCCATGAGGGTGATTATTAGCATATGTTCAAGTATGTATTGGCTATCTGTATTTTCTTTGAAGAAATTTCTATTCATGTCTTCTGCCCATTTTTAAATTCTATTGTTTTATTTTGGGCGTGTTGTTCAGTTTTAAAGTTCTTTATATATTTTTGAGACTAACTCTTTATTAGGTATGTCATTTGTAAATATCTTCTCCCAATCAGTAGACTGTCTTCTATTTTTGTTTAGTGTTTTCTTTGTTGTGCAGGGGCTTCTGATTTTGATGTAATCCCAATAGTTTGTTTTTGCTTTTGTTTTCCTTACCTCCAGAGATATATCTAGGAAGAAGTTGCTAAGGCCAATGTCAAAGAGGTTACTGCCTATATTCTCTTCTAGAATTTTTATGGTTTCAGCTTTCACATTTAGGTTTTTAATCCATTTTGAATTTATTTTTACTTATGGTGTAAGAAAGTTGTCCAGTTTCATTCTTTTCCATGTAGCTGTCCAGCTTTCCCAACACCGTTTGTTGAAGGGACTTCTCCCCATTGGCTATTCTTTCCTGCTTTGTCAAAGACTAATAGACCATATAGTTGTGGGTTCACTTCTGGGTTTTCTATTCTGTTCTATTGATCTATGTATCTATTTTTGTGCCAGTACCATACTATTTTGATTACTATAACTTGAAATCTTGAATTGTGATGTCTTCAGCTTTTTCTTTTTTAAGATTGTTTTGTCTATTTGGGCTCTTTTGTGGTTCCACACAAATTTTAGGATTATTCTAGTTCTGTGACAAATGGTGTTGGTATTTCAAAAAGGATTGCATCAAATGTGTAAACTGATCTGGACAGTATAGATATTTTAAAAATATTTGTCCTAATACATGAGCATGGAATGTTATTCCATTTCTTTGTGTCTTCTCACAATTTCCTTCATCAGTATTTTATAGTTTTCAGAATGTAGGTCTTCCATCCCTTTGGTTAGATTTATTCTTAGGTATCTTACTATTTTTGATCCAATTGTAGATGGAATTGATCCCTTAATTTCTCTTCCTCCTAGTTTATTATTGGTATACAGAAATGCAACATGTTTGTGTACACTGATTTTGTATCCTGCAACTTGACTGAACTTGGTTATCAGTTCTAATAGGTTTCTGGTGGAGTCTTTCATGGTTCTTATATAGAATATCATGCCATCTACAAATAGTGAAAGTTTTACTTCTTTCTTGCCAATATGGATGCTTTTTTATTTCTTTTTCTTGTCTGCTTGCTAGAGCTAGGGCTTCCAGTACTATGTTGAAAAAAGTAGGGGTAGACATCCTTGTTTTGTTCCTGACCTTAGGGGGAAAGCTGCTGGGAGCCACACTGGCCTCGCTGGACGACAGTCACAGCGAGGAAATGGCAGCGTTTGCGAAACAAAATTCAAATCTCCTTCTGCTACTACTGGCTCATGTTTGAAATGAGGCTGCTGGTATTGACCAGGCCTCACAATATTACAAATCAGACCGATATTCCCCACACAGATTGCTCATAAGGAAAAGCATATTCCTGCCTCTCCAAATGAGATTTTAGATGAAATTACTGTGGATGATTGTCAAAAGGCTCTTCCTGTGGGCCTTGCAGATCCAAGACTTAGATAATAAAGGGGGTTAAGAACAAAAGAGTTACAATTGAGCCTGGCCCTGAGACAGCCTAATTTAGAGTTAAGGAACAGATAAGGGCAGAACTTAAGTTAATACTTTTACCTTTTGTAACTGGTGATGAATGGCAGTCCCTTCTCTAAGGCCACTTTCCACAATCACCCTCCCTTACACTGGCGGCTGGGATGAGGATAGATAAAAGTAGCTAAAAACTAACCCAAAAACAAAGGCTGACACACTTAAGGCCTCCATGGTGTTTACACATTCAGCATGGAGTCAAAAAAGTTTCTACAAATAACTTATTAACCGATTCAAAAACATTGGTCCTCTTGTGAGCCAGGCGGAATGACTCCCAGCCTATCTGTATACAACTTCACCTATGTCCTAATCCTAGCGTCATTAACTTAGAACAAATATGTATGTCATTCTGTCTTTCATTAAGAACATCCTGTTATTTCCGTAGTTGTAAGATTTACTCAACCTCATCATGGTTGGGTTAATTCTGCAAGAATACTTCCAAAAAACCTGTTCTTGTACACTTTTCAAAGCATCTTATCACAAAGAGTTTTCCATTGTAAAAATTCATTTTTCTGATCTCATGTTGTCGTTGGACCTTTAAATAAAGACACCAAAACCGACAGGACAGAGATGCCTGCCTGGTGATCAGAAAGAATCTCGGGGCTCTTTCTCTCTCTCTCGCTGGCACCGTCCATCCTTCAGGGACCCCTGGACTTGCTGGAGTGGGTTTCCAGCAGAAAACCTTCCATTTTTCTCCACTAAGTATGATGGTTGCTGTGGGTTTTTCATGCATGGCCTTTATTATGTTGAAGTATGCTCCTTCTAAACCTACCTTGTTGAGAGCTTTTGTCATGAATGGATATTGCACTGTGTCAAATGCTTCTTATGAGTCTATTGAAATGCTCATGTGGTTTTTATACTTTCTGTATTGATGTAATGCATCACACATAGACTGATTTGCCAAGATTCATTCTCCCTCCCTGCAGGCTGCCCACATTCTATGGTTGATGATGAACAGAGGAGGAAATACAATTTTGCAAACTTGCTTTAAGGTGGAATAATGTTCAGGAGGCATTCCAGCCTCAAATCTCAAGGAAGACTTTATGTTATGCCTATGTTGTCATTCAGTTTCTTTCTTTGCACAATCCTTGCTCCGTCTCCCCATATGTGTTGATACTGAGAGAACACCTACATAAACATTCTACAGATGGTTTTCTGCACTAAAGGCTATTCCCTAGAGAACTGAATCTAAGATATATATTATATAATGTGTGTTTAATATGTTATTGTTTTTTGTGTATCACTCTCCCCTAAATATCTGCTACCTAAGGATGGAATATTTCATCCCCAAATATCAGACACATAGTAGATGCTCAATAAGTGGGTGTCACATTAGAGAGCTCTAACTCTGGTATATTCATAGACTGATTTGCTCATCATCTTTCATGACCTATCTCTGTCCATGTATATCCTCCCTGATATAGCACTGACTATAATAACCAGGTTGTCTTTAACAGATTATCTCTAAATTCCTCAACTACTCAGATTTCTAGGAAAAATGTATATTCATTTTTAGCTTTTTCATATTTTATCATCATTGAATGAATTAAATGCTAGAGTCAGGTACATAGGTGAGTGTAATCACCTGTGGCCACAGTCAGACTTGACTGTGTAAGGCTGTGCCCTGATGTCAGAACACAGGAAAAGACAAGGGTTCTGTCAAGGGTTTGCAGACATAGCAGTCTGAGAAATGGGTATGTTTGATAATATCTTGATCTCAAAAGACCCTGAAATACAACACTTTTATGCATACTTTTGTGAAAGACTTCATCATAATCTAATAAAATCATGGTTTTATTTTATATAGCCAACACTTATAAAATCTAATAAAATCATGGTTTTATTTCATATAGCCAACTCTTATAAAATGTATAAGGAAATTATTATGTTAGGCACACAGAACACCTATTTCTGACTTATTATCAATGGGAAATATAAAATCACTTTTGCTATATGTTCAAGGCCACTGACACATTAACTCAAGCCTAAGATATTCCTTACTTGTGAAATATCCTCATGTTAAAGTTTGGCAACCATACAAAGTAAGTTCTAAATTCTCAAATCTGGATTTCAAAACACCTATTCTTTAGTTGAATTTTGTGGTGGGTGGAGGAAGAGGGAAGAGAGAGAGACAGATTGAGAGAGAGAGAAAGAGATAGAGAGAGAGAGATCAGCTCACCATTATAAACCATATAGAGAGGCTGTCTAGAAAGGATTTTTGTCAACAGGCAAGTGAGATACATTCTGTGAAGATGCTTGGGAACAGCAGGAAAACACGTGTTGTATTTCACTATTTGTATTCTGCCCCCTTGCTTGAAGAGTCAGGCTAGGTGGGCATTCATAAAATAAGTAAATAAACTGGCCCAAGAGTTTTATTTCAGCTTTATTTCAGCTACTGGTGTTTCAGAAATACAGCCTCAAGACTGGAAGAAATGAATGAAGTAAATTTAGAGAACTTTGTGGACTCATCCCATACTGAGTTAACATACAGGTTCTCTTTCAAAGGAATCTGGTGGTATTAGAGTCAACATTTAGACTTTCATTTTTATATCCTGACCTGAAATAGAAGGTCCTTTATCTAATGACAGGAACGCATAAGCACCTGTCATTATTAGCAATAGCTGCTGCTGTCCATGGAAGAAAGGAATTGGCCCTTTGCCAACATTAAGTAGGGCTGGCACACTGAAGTCTTCAGTTTATTACTAAATTTAGAATCCAAACGGTATCTGAATGTATGTTCTAAATTTACAAATATGCACTTGAATGTGCAGGAATGGATGAGCTGCTTTTCAAGAAATAAATCATCTTTGACCTTGAGAGAGAGGTGTTCACTTTTTTAATTTTTATTTTTTTGTTGTTTTGGTGAGTTTTTTGGGGGGTGAGGGTTGTTTGTTGGTTTCAGCTCACTTTAATGAAAAGTAGTCTCAGGTTCTAAGCACATATATCAAGTGTCTTTATTTCTCTTTTGAAGAAAGCTAAGAAAAGAATATCCTTTACCCAAAATTGCTGAAACAAGTTAGGAAAACAAAAGGAATAGTTTGTTTTCATACTAGCAATCAATAAAGTACCAGCTCCCATTGACTTGTCTCTTTGTGTAGATTTGAGATGTCATCCATAAGTAAATGACAGTCATTGGATTAAAATTTCCACTTCATGAGGAGAAAGACCACTTGTCTTGTTAATTGCAGTATTCTCTATTTTAAGCATAACGTCTCTTAGACAGTAAAAGCAACAAAAATATTTGTTCGGCATGTGAATTCAATGATAACTTAGGACTATATCCTTTATAAATTTCTATCGTAACAACCGGGTCCACATAAAATCTGAAAACTCGGAAGAGGAAATTATGAATTTATTCCAACTACTATAAAGGTTCTAAATATTTTTCTTCTGAATACTTTTAAATTATCCTAAAGAATAGTTTATTTAAAATTCTGTTCTATAATTTAACATATTTTACTCTACTGCACTAATATACATATATAATACACCATTTAATTTACTAATTACTAATAGTTTATTACTTATTAATTAATTACTAATTAATCAATAATTCATTATTAATTCACTTAATAAATATGGTGTGTTAGATACATTCTAGACACTGGGCCAGACACTGATCTAAGCACTGAGGTTACAAAGCCTGCTTTCATGAGATCTTGCATGTATTTCCTATCATTTTATTTATTAATTAAGCTTACTTATTTTTGAGAGAGTCAGAGAGAGAGAAGGGTCAGAGAGAGAGAGAATCCCAAGTAGGCTCTGCACTGTCCTACATGGGGCTCAATCTCACAAACTATGAGATCATGACCTGCGCAGAAATCAAGAGTCAGTCGCTCAACTGACCAAGCCATCCAGGTGCCCCTTCACTATCATTTTAAAAATGATATGTGTCACATTTTCCCATAATGTGTTTGACTATTATGTGTGGATGACATCTTTGGTCTACATAAAGAAACACAGAGGTCAACTTTGCTCCTGAAGTCTTTGAGAATATGGAACTCACCTCTATCTCTCTGGGACCAGAATTATTTTTTTCTCATCTACCTTAAATGATAAATAAAGACTTGATATGTGTTGAGAAGATGGTGTGTTGAAACCACGTTTACTTACACAAAATATATATGAGATATTTTCAATATTCTTAAGCATTTTAAATTAATTAATCATAAATTACCTTTAGTTGCTAAAGACCCTCCCAACATTATGTAAAAATAAAATGATCTTGGGATGCCTGGGCTCCTGATTTGGGCTCTCCCATGATTGTGCTTTTTCTCTCTCTCAAAACAAACAAACAAACAAATAATAATAAAATGATATCACCTCACCAACAGGAAGAGATCCTTTCTCAAATCAGTATATTGTTAAAGTGAACATTGAATTCAAAAGAAGAAAGTTTTTAAAATATGCTTATGGCAATCTTCATAGCATAGTAATTTAAAGTATTGCTTATAGGAGAATAGGTTTCCAAAGTGTATACCAAGATGGGCTCCCGTGTGGCTCACTCGGTTAAGTATCCGATTTAGTCACAGGTCATGATATCACCATTCATGAGTTCCAGCACTGTGTTGGGCTCTGGGCTCAGAGCCTGGAGCCTGGTTTGGATTGTGTGTGTGTCTCTCTGCCTCCCTCACGCACGTTCTGTATCACCCTCTCAAAAATAAACATTAATACACACACACACACACACACACACACACACACACCAGGAAAATATAATAAAACAAATAAAATTCAGTGGTTTATACAAGGCCATTTGTGGAGACTAGTTTTGTTTTCAAATAAATAGCATCTTTGAAGGTCATATAAGAAAAATATTGAGGTCATATATGAGAAAAACTATACATCTGGACTATACATTAAGATAAGAAATATGTATCTTTAATAAAAACCACACCTAAATCAAAAAGCTATTAACCATAACGGTAATTTCTCTTAAATTATAATACACCAAACTTAGCAGAGATTGATATTGATATTGGTCTGTCCCAAATGACTATATACACTGAGCAGCAGTCCAGATTGTATTAGAACTATTTTTTCTCATAAACAAGTGAAAAAATAAATATACCAAAAAAAAAAAAATCACAGTTGTGTTTGCACTATTCTTAAAAGGCAGATCTTACAGCTATTGTATATTTATGTTTCCTAAGTTCATAGTTAAGATTAGTGAGCCTTCAGCATTAAGTGGTATAAGTTATTTCATGAGCGCCATTGCAGGGGGAAAAAACTCTTTAAATTTTAGATCTACATCAGGGCCCCATAATGAAGCAAAAATGTTTAATTTCTTCTCAGGAAGAATTAATGAAACTTACTTGATGTAACTTATGACTTAGGCTCCACCTATGAAGAGCAGAGATTAAATATATTCCCCTGTTGTAATAACATTTTGTAGTAGTACATTCAAGTTTCCTACCCTTACCAAGGATCACAGCACAAAATCAAACATCCTCATAAAAATTAAATCAAAACACGCTTATAGAGAATAGACTACAAGGGCCTGGAAAGCAGATCTTAGAAAAGTAAGACTCTAACTCAGTATTTGAATCTGTCTTGCAAGTTTATGAGTGTATCAACATTATATATATAAAATGAAAAGTATGGCACATCAATCTCAGGTTTAGAAGATCATTAACTAATATCCTCTCAAAATGCTGTTGCAGTTTTAACTATTATTAAGCTGGCCAAGTTAGAACTCAGTAAGTTATGATTTCTATCAACAACCTGAAAATGACAATTAAAATAACATCAATATATGAACTTCAGTGGCAGCAACCATGTATTATCTAGCAAGATGCTGTAGTTTTAAATTATGAAATGTTACTTTTTTAAGAAAAAAATGTTACATTTCTTTTTTTTTAAAATTTTTTAAATGTTTATTTATTTCTAGGAGAGAGAGAGAGAGACAGCGTGAGCAGGGGAGGGTCAGAGAGAGAGGGAGTGACAGACTCTGAAACAGGCTCCAGGCTCTGAGCTGGCAGTCAGCACAGAGCCCGACGCAGGGCTCGAACCCACGAACCGCGAGATCATGACCTAAGCGAAAGTCGGACGCTTGACTGACTAAGCCACCCAGGCGCCCCTACATTTCTTTTTTTGCAAGACAGAGAGAGACAGAGCACAAGCTGGGGAGGGGCAGAGAGGAGACATAGAATCCGAAACAAGCTCCAGGCTCTGAGCTGCCAGCACAGAGCCTGATGTGGGACTCAAATTCACAAACTGTGAGATCATGACTTGAGCCAAAGTCAGATGCTCAACTGACTGAACCACCCAGGCGCTCCATGAAATGTTACTTTTATAATTACTATATTTTTAAAAATATGTATTTATTTATTTGAGAGGGGCAGGGGAGGGTGGAAGAGAGAGTTGCAGGCAGGCTCCACATTGTCAGTGCAGAGTTTAACACGTGGGTCCATCCCATGAACTGTGAGATCATGACCTGAGTGAAATCAAGTATTCAACTGTAGACCAACTGACCCAAACATGTGCCACTAGTATACTTTTTTAAAATATACTTTTAAAAAATGTTTTAATGCATATTTATTTTTTAGAGAGACCGAGAGAGACAGAGCATGACTGGGGTAAGGGCAGAGAGAGACAGAGACATAGAATCCAAAGCAGGCTCCAGGCCCTGAGTTGTCAGAACAGAGCCCGATATGGGGCTTGAACTCACAGACTGTGAGATCATGACCTGAGCTGAAGTCAAATGTCCAACCAACTGAGCTGACCAGGTGCCCCTAAATATACTTTTTAATATGAAGCAAAAGACTGTAGTAATCTACTTAAATTAAACTTATATTATTTAATAAGGAATTAGGTTCTACTCTTTGTGCCTAATTTTACAACTGAGGCCTATTTAATACCACACTAATATATATAACAGCTCTGAAAGAAAATTTAAAAAAAACATTAAAGGACTATGCTTTATAATATGATTGGAAGAAATAACTTTTCCCCTAAGATTAATTTTGTCCTCGAAATACAGCACAGGAAAAAAATATGGAAATTTTTAAATATAGCAATTTAACTCACATTTCTCATAGATTCAATAGTTATGAAAGATATCCTAGGCATTTGTACACATGCTCAGAGTTCTTGCAAATATAATATATCCCATCAGTTGAATTTAGTATTGCACTGTCTTCATTAAATGTGGTAGATCATTTACTATTAGAACTTTCAGGAAAGATTTACCTATGAGTCGCCTTCAATATCTTGCCTTAAGTAGTATTGAAGTCGTTTTGTAATGAGCCCTTAAAAAAACTAGAATATTTCAATAAAATATGCATAATACCAAAATTTGATAAAAAGTAAATAGTACCCAACTTTGGAGCATTTAAATATATAAAGCGAATATTAGAACAGAAGGGAGAAATATACAGGATTACAATTAAAGTAGGGGACTTCAATGCCACATTTTCAACAATGGAGAAATCATCCAGACAGAAAACTGGAAGGAAACATTGGACTTAAATGATACCTTAGACCAAATAGGCTGACCAGAAATTTGTAGGATATTCCACCCAACTGCAGCAGAATATACACTCTCCTTAATGGTATACATGGTACCCATGGTACACATGGCCCATTCTCAAAATCTGGTAGTGTATTAGGCCACAAAACAAGTCTTAATTTTAAAAGATTTAATCATGTCCAGCATCTTTTCTGACCACAAATGAATTAAACTAGAAATCTATTACAAGAAGAAAACTCAAGAATTCACAAATACATAAATATTAATCAATACAGTTATAAGTGACTAGTGGGTCAAGGAAGAAATCAAACAAGAAAAATATCCTGAGAAAAATGAAAATGGAAATAAAACATACCAAAACTTACAGGATTGAGTGAAAGCAGCTCAAAAAGGGAAGTCTGTAGTGATAAATATTGACATTAATAAAAAAGGAAAGATCTAGAACAACCTTTCTTACAACTCCAAAAACTAGAAAAATAAGAACAAACTAAGGCCACCATTTGGAGAAGGAAGGAAATAAAAACCTGCATGAAACAAGTGAAATATGGGCTAAAAATTAATAGAAGAGATAAATAAATCTTAGTGCTGTTTTCTGAAAAGATAAAGAGACACATTTGACTAGAGTACCCTAGAAACAGAGAGAGAATACTCAAAGTAAAATTATAAATGAAAGACAAAACATAACAGTAGATGCCACACGAATGCAAAGAATCAAAATAGAGTAAATTGAATAATTATGAAAGAAAAAATAGAGCAACCTATAAGAAATGGAGAAATACCTAGAAACATACAGTTTACTAAGACTGAGATATGAAGAACTGGAAAATCTGAACAGACTGATTACTAGTAAGGAGATTGAATCAGCAGTCAAAAACTTCCCAAGCAAAAGCCCAGGACCAGATGGCCCCACAGGTATTTTATCAATTACCTAAAGAATAGTAATCTTTTTCAAACACCCTAACACCAAAGCTAGATAAAGACACCATAAGAAAAGGAAATCACAGGCTAATAATATCCCTGATGCAAATAAATGGAGAAATCCTCAATCAAATATTAGAAAAGTGATTTAAATATATTAATATGATCATATACCATGATCAAATGGAATTCATTCCAGGGACGCTAGGATGGTCCAACATTTGCCAATAAGCCAGCGTCATACACCATATTAACAAAATGATGGATAAAAATCATGTGATCATCTCTATAGATGCAGAAAAAGCAGTTGACAAAATTCAACATCCTTTCATGACAAAAAGTCTCAACAAACTAAGAATGAAAGGTATATTTCTCAACATTAAATAAAAGCTATAGAGACAAGCCCATAGCTAACATCAAACTCATGATCAGTAAAAAGACAAGAGTTCCCACTCTTGACATTTTTATTCAACTTCATTCTGGAAGTCCTAGCCAGAGACATTAGGCAGCATGCATAAATAAATGGCATCCAAATCAGAAAGGAAGAAGTACAAAGTCTACATTTGCAGATATGATATTATATATAGAAAACCCTAGGGACTCCATAAAAAAAATGTTATACAAATTCAGAAAATTTCCAGGATATAAAACATGTAAAAATAAGCAGTGTTTTTATATACTAACAAACCATCAGAAAAGTATTTTAAATTCAATTTACAATGGTATCAAAAGAATAAAATGCTTACGAACAACTTTAACCAAGGAAGTGAATTATCTGTACACTGAAAACTATAATTTATTGATAATAGAAATAGAAGACAAATGGAAAGTTATTCCATGTTCATAGATTGGAAGAATAATGTGAATATAAATATTGCCCAAAGCTATTTTCGGATCCAATGTATTCCCTGTAAAAATTCCAATGAGATTTTTCACAGAAATAGAAGAAACAGTCTATATATTTATGTGGAACCACAAGAACCACAAACACTCAAAGCAATTGAGAGAGAAGAACAAAACTGATAGCATCACACTACCTGATTTCAAACTATATTACAAAGCTACAATAAACAAAACAGTATGATATTGGCATAAAAATTAACATAGATCATAGGAAGAGAATAGAGACCCTAGAACTAAAACCATGCTTATATGGTCAATACTTTACAGCAAAGGAGGCAAGAATATACAATGTTGAAACAGTAAATGGTATTGAATAAACTAAACTGCCACATACAAATGAATTATTGGACTCCTATTTTACACCATACACAAACCTAAACTGAAAATGAGGGTAAGACTTGAATGTAAGACCTAAATTGTAAAAGTCCTGGGGAAAAGCAGGGAGTGTGCTGCTTAATATAGGCCTTGGCGATGATGCTTTGGATTGGACACCAAAAACAAAGGCAAGCAAAGTAAAAATAAACTAGTGGGGCCACGTCAAATTAAAAGCCTCCACACAGCAAAGGAAACCATCAACAAAAGTGAAAAGGCAACTCCTGAAACAGGAGAAAATATTTGCAGAACTATGTGATAAAAGGTTAATATCTAGGGGCACTTGGGTGGCTCAGTTGGTTGAGCATCCAACTTTGGCTCATGTAGTGATCTCCCAGTCTGTGTTTTAAGCCCTGAGTCGGGTTCTGTGCTGACAGCTCAGAACCTGGAGCCTGCTTTGGATTCTGTGTCTTCCTCTCTCTCTGCCCCTTCCCCACTCATACTTTGTCTGTCTGTCAAAAATAAATAAACTTTTAAAGAATTTTTTAAAAAGTTAATATCCAAAATATATGAAGTACTCCTACAACTCAATGGAAACAAATATTTTGATTACAAAATTGGCAAAGGACCGGAACAGAGATGTTTTCAAAGACAACATACAATGGCCATCAGGTACATGAAAATATACTCAACATCACTGATCATCAGGGAAATGGAAATCAAAACCACAATTATCACTTCACACCTGTTAGAACAGCTATCCTGAAGAAGATTTAAGTGTTGGTGATGATGTAGGGGAAAAAAGGAACCACTGTGTACTGCTGGTGACAATGTAAATCAGTTTGACCGCTACTGGAAACAGTACAGACGTTCTAGAAAATATTAGAAATAAAAAAATATATATATTAAGCAATCCCACTTCTGGATGTAGATCCAAAGGAAATAACATAAGCTGGAATAGATATCTACAATCCCATATTTATTGCAGTATTATTCACAATAGGCAAGATGTGAAAGCAACCTAAGTGTTTACCAACAGATAAATGGATAAAGAATGTGTGTGTGTGTATGTGTGTGTGTACTTGTGTGCATGTGCACAGAATGAAATTCTGCTTAGCTATGAGAAAACATTTCCTTTCATTTGTAAAATTATAAATGGACTTTGAGGATTTGTCCTAAGTGAAATATGTCAGACAGAAGAATACTCTGTGATATAACTTCTCTGTGGAAGCTATATAAGCCAAACCTCAAGAAACAGAGAGATAATGGTTACCCAAAACTATCAGGTGGGGAAGAACAGAAATGTTGATCAAAGATCACAAAACTTGAGCTCTAAGATGAATAATTTTTAGAGATCTCACTGCATTATATACTTGAAAATTAAAAACGAGAAAATCTCCACACACACACACACAAACTTGAATTTATGGGACATGCTGATGTCAGCTAAGGCTATGGTGGTAATCATTTTGCAATATATAAGTGTATCAACAGGGGCGGCTGGGTGGCTCAGTTGGTTGAGCATCTGGCTCTTGATTTGGCTCACGTCGTGATCCCAGGGTTGTGGGATCAAGCCCTGCTTCGGGGAGGATTCAGTGTGAAGCCTGCTTAGAGTTCTGTCTCTCTCCCTCTGCCCCTCTTCCTTACTTATGCTCTCTGTCTAAAATAAAAACTAAAAACAAAAAAAACTATATCAAATTAACAAATTGTATACCTTAAACTTACACATTATGTCGTTCAGAGCTCAATAAAGCTGAAAAAGTCCATATAATGAAAATATCAAATGCTTTTTGAAAAGTAAACTAAAAAAATTTTAAATAATTGGATTACCTTCAACATATAAAATGTTCATTGAATAGATATTAACTAAACTAAACATCAGAGTAACAACATGACCTGCCATGTAAAATGGGTTTGGTGAGAGCAGGCTTATGTTAATTTTAAATTTATGAATAATTATAGTTAATAACTTAAATATAATTTATGTTATTAACTATAATTAAATAGAAGTATGGCCTATTTAAATGAACTCATGTATGTATTCAGATGTTCATACAACAAAATATTATGAAATATATTTGCCATATATTACCAATCTTCACACTTGGTAAGTTGGAATGGGAGAATTATCTGCTTCTGTAATAGTGAAAATTCTTAAAAAGTATATGCAGAAATTTGTATTTAAAACCAAATAACGAGGACAATAGTAAAACTATCAGCATGCAAATATAATGGTGAAAGGATTTATTCACATGCATTTAATAAAAATGGTGAATTAGCATTGGTTTAGTAAATCCTCATTTAGCTGCTAAACAAAATATCCCTTTAAAAATTAATATGTTATTTACTCTAATTTTAATTTGACGTGTACTATAGAAAAATCTGCAACCGAGAGGTTCTTTTTTTTTCCGTAATTTATTTTTTTAAAATATTTTACTGTCAACTTGGTTTCCATATAACACCCAGTGCTCCTCCTCACAAGTGTCCTCCTCCGTGCCCATCACCAGCGCCCCCCACCCCCGTCCCCTCCTCCCTGACCCCCATCAGCCCTCAGTTTGTTCTCAGCATTCAAGAGTCTCTCATGGTTTGCCTCCCTCCCTCTCCCCAACTAATTTTCCCCTTCTTCTCCCCCATGGTCCTCTGTTAAGTTCCTCCTAATCCTCCTATACATGCAAACATATGATATCTGTCCTTCTCTGCCTGACTTATTTCTCTCAGCATAACACCCTCAAGGTCCATCCATGTTTCTACACATGGCCAGATTTCATTTTTTCTCATTGCCATGTAGTATTCCATTGTTTAGATAAACCACATCTTCTTGATCCATTTGTCTGCTGATGGACACTTAGGTTTGTTCCATGTTTTGGCTATTGTTGAGAGTGCTGTTATGAACATTAGAGTACATGTGCCCCAATGCATCAGTACGCCTGTATCCATTGGGTAAATTCCTAGCAGTGCTATGCTGGATCAGTTCTACTGTTACTTTTTAGAGGAATCTCCACACTGTTTTCCAGAGGGGCTGCACCAGTTTACATTCCCACCAACAGTGTAAGAGGGTGCCCGTTTCTCCACATCCTTGCCAGCATCTAGAATCCTCTGACTTGCTCATGTTAACCACTCTGACCGGCATGAGGTGGTATCTCAGTGTGGTTTTGATTTGTATTTCCCTGATGAGGAGGGCTGTTGAGCATCGTTTCATGTGTCTGTTGGCCATGTGGATGTCCTCTTTGGAAAACTGTCTGTTCATATCTTCTGCCCATTTCTTTACTGAATTGTTTGTTTTTCGGGTGTGGAGTTTGGTGAGTTCCTTATAGATTTTGGATACTAGCCCTTTATCTGATATCATTTGCAACTATCTTTTCCCATTCCTTCAGTTGCCTATTAGTTTTATGGATTGTTTCCTTTGCTGTGTAAAAGCTTTTTATCTTGATGCAGTCCCAATAGTTCGTTTTTGCTCTTGATTCCCTTGCCTTTGGGGATGTGTCAAGTAAGAAATTGTTGCAGTTGAGGTCAAGGAGGTTGTTTCCTGCTTTCTCCTTTATGGTTTTGATGGTTTCCTGTCTCACATTCAGGTCCTTTATCCATTTTGAGTTCATTGTTGTATATGGTGTGAGAAATTGATCTAGTTTCATTTTTCTGCATGTTGCTGTCCAGTTCTCCCAGCACCACCTGTTAAAGAGGCTGTCTTTTTTCCGTTGGATACTCTTTTTCTGCTTTGTCAAAGATTAGTTGGCTGTACATTTGTGGGTCCAATTCTGAGTTCTCTATTCTACTCCATTGGTCTATGTGTCTGTTTTTGTGCCAATACCACACCGTCTTGATGATGACAGCTTTGTAGTAGAGGCTAAAGTCTGGGATGGTGATGCTTCCCATTTTGGTTTTCTTTTTCAGTATTACTTTGGCTATTTGGGGTCTTTTGTGGTTCCATACAAATTTTAGGATAGTTTGTTCTAGTTTTGAGAAGAATGCTGGTGCAATTTTGATTGGGATTGCATTGAATGTGTAGATTGTTTTGGGTAGTAATGACATTTTAACTATATTTATTCTTCCAATCCATGAGCATGGAATGATTTTCCATTTCTTTGTGTCTTCAATTTCCTTCATAAGTTTTCTATAGTTTTCATCATACAGATCTCTTATATCTTCGGTTAGGTTTATTCCTAGGTATTTTATGGGGTTTTTTTGTGCAATTGTGAATGGGATCAGTTTCTTGGTTTCTCTTTCAGTTGCTTCATTGTTGGTGTATAAAAATGCAACTGATTTCTGTATGTTGACTTTTTATCCTGCCACTTTGCTGAATTCATGTATCAGATCTTGTAGGGCTTCTGGTGGAGTCTGTCGGGTTTTCTATGTAGAGTATCATGTTGTCTGCTAAAATTGAAAGTTTGACTTCTTCTTTGCCAATTCTGATGCCTTTTATTTCCTTTTGTTGTCTGATGGCTGATGCTAGGACTTCCAGCGCTATGTTAAACAACAGTGGTGAGAGTGGACATCCCTGTCGGATATTTCTTGATTTATATCTTTAGGTGGTCAGAAAACTACAGTTAATCATCACTCCCATGGCAGTCAAAATGCCCAGCACTCTCCTAAATCCATTTGATTCAAAGATCTCTTCCATGCAAAACCCAACAATGAAGGTTAGATTACCCTCCTTTCTACACATGAGACAACAGATAGAGAGGGGCCAGGCAACCTCCACATCATGTAACTGAAAAGAGGTGGAATCAACATCTGAACTCAGAAATGAGATTTAAAACCAGTTCTTAATTAGCCAACATAAATATAACATAAATATAGCAGCAGCCTACGTGTTGCCTTGTAAGACATCAAATGTGATGGCACACTGTTAACCATCGACATGAACAGGATGGTTATGAAGGTATTTTATTATGTATGTTAAATATATGAGAAAATGCCTTTACCTTCCTGGTTTGTAACCTGATGGAAACATCATTGATTTGTTTCTAGAGGTAACCAAACTAGGCTTTATTGGCATGGGAGCAATTATCAAAAGGGAGAGAGAAAGTTAACACTGTGGGCTTTTCTTAAGAAACAAGTTTATTATAGAGGATGAAGCTGACAGGCATATGTCATGATTAAAGCTATAAATATGGGAGCATGACAGGGAGGGAATGGCAGAGTAGGAGGATCCTGAGCTCATCTTTCAGGGAGACACCACGGCAACAGGGACTTATAATGAACTTACTCTAAACACAGCTGGAAGAGTGGCAGAAACTTTCACTGAAAGAAGGTCACATCAGGAAAAGTAGAAGGGCGGAGATGTGGTCAGGAACCCAACTCGCATTTGGGCAACCCACAAGCAGGATGTATGCCACAGACGTGGAAGAGTAAGAGGACCAAGTCATGCACAACAGCCCTGGCCCTAGAGACCTGTGACGAGAGCATAGCACCAGATAACAACTTGCTTTGAAAATTGGTGAGACTCAGCTCCAGAAGCTTTGAAAATCAGTGGGGCTTCACTCCAGGAGAGCTGAAGGGCTACAGAAGACCAAGTCTACTGTTAAAGGGCCAGGAAAGTCTATCAGTTGGCCTGAGACCTAAAACAGAAGCAGCATTTGTTGTTTTTTTACTTCTTTTAATGTTTATTTTAGAGAGAGATAGAGAGAGAGAAAAAGAGAGTGAGAGAGTAAGAGAAAGAGAGAGAGAGAATGAGCAGTGAAAGTGGAAGCCTGGAGAATGAAGGAGACAGAGGATCTGAAGTGGGCTCCACGCTGACAGTAGAGAGCCCTATGTGGGGCTTGAACTCATGAACTATGAGTTCATGACCTGAGCTGAAGTCCAGTGCTTAACCAACTGAGCCATCCAGGCTCTCCAGAAGTAGCAGTTTAAAAAGGACCTGGGGTAAACATAAAGATTTATTGAATAATATTAGGATATGTACCAGAGGGTAAGAATTGCATGAACTTTTCCTGGGAACAAAAATATGGGTGGGTGCCATTTTACTTGCCCTACTTTAGTCAGCTGGCCAGTCACTTGAAGGAGTCAATTTGACACATGCTATTGATCTTTCTAGCACCACTTTCCCTGCCCACTTGTTTCCCTACAGACCTGCCCTACCCAACTCACCTGCCTTGCAGGTACACCTCCAAATTAGCTTCTGCTCTGTCACACTCAGTGACTGCCTGGGTCTAGACTGATGTCATCTCAGTGTGACTACCCCCTGATCATACCCAGCTGTGGCCCACTGCTCCAGAGTGAACCCTGCCCCAGAGAGGTTAGGAGGCTCACCCATCAGCATGCCTGAAGTATCCACAGCTGAGCTTCTCACTCTGCTGCAAGAGAAGATGGTCCCACCCATAACTATATCCATAGTATCTACAGTCATCCCTCTCAGCCATCCCACCCAAGGGCAAGTCCTACCCACCAGCATACCCATGATCACCATGACCAGTCATTGTTGATAGCTGGGCTGAGCGGCAGCCCTGTGCATCAGAACATCCAGAGCCATTGTAGCCCAGCTGCAACAAGAGATCTCACACAGTCTACACACAAAAAGCACCCTGGAGCACCTCTTTCTGGTGAACCTAGTGGATTATACTACTGAGCACCACAGGATGTCTTCTACATAAAGCCACTACTTTCAAGATGCAAAGATGTAGCTGATCAACCTAAAACTTTGTAACAAACTGAGAGATCCAGACAAAATTAGAAAACAGAAATATGATCCAAGTGAAAGAATAAGACCGAGAGAGAGAGAGAGAGAGAGAGAGAGAGAGAGAAAGCACACCCTAAATGAAACAGAGGTAAGCAATCTATATGATAAAGAGTTCAAAGTAACAATCATCATGTTATTCATTGGACTTGTGAGAAGAGTGTGTGAATACTCAGAACTATGATGGAGAGATAGAAAATAGAAAAAATAACCAGTCAGAGCTGATGAATTCAATAAATAAAAAGGAAAAATACACTAGAGGGAGCCAATAGCAGATTAGAGAATACAAAAGGATGGACCAGCAATCTGGAAGACAGGGTAGTGGAAACAACCAAGAAGAAAAAAAAAAAAAAAAAGAAGAAGAAAAGAAAAGAAAAATTAGGATAAGATGATGGGATCTCTCTGTGACAACATCAGGCAAAATTTTTATGTAGAGATCCAAGAAATAGAGGAGAAAGAGTAGGGACAGCAAATTAACTAAAGGCATAATAGCTAAAAACTTCCCTAACTGGGGAAAGAAAAAGCTTTCCAGATCCAGGCAGCAGAGAGGGTCCTAAATAAGATGAACACAAGGAAGTCAACACAACTACACATAATAATAAGAATGATAAAAAATAAAATATATATATATATAAGGGCACCTGAGTGGCTCAGTCGGGTAAGTATCCAACTCTTAATTTTGCTTCAGGTCATAATCTCATGATTCATGGGGTAGAGCCCCACATTGGGACTCTCCCCTTCTCCTGGTCACTCTCTTGTTCTGTCTCAAAATAAACTTTAAAAAAATTTTAAATATAATCTTAAAAGCAACAAGAGATAAACAAACCATTATGTACCTAGGAAACCTGTAAGACTATCAGCCTACATTTTAGCAGAAACTTTGAATATATCATGCAACTTCCTTGTGGCCCTGCAACGTGCCGAAAGGGGGGGGGGGGGATTACAACCAAGGGTATTTTATTCTCAAGATTATCACCCAGAATTGAAGGAGAGATAAAGATTTCCCCCAAATAAAAGCTAAAGGAGTTCATCACCACTCTACTGGCCTTAAAAGAAATGTTAAAAAACTTCCTCCAGGGTAAAAGAAAGTAAGAAAGAAAACCTAGGGTGACTTAGTGGATTACAAGAAAATAGACCTATTAATATGCTGCCTAAAAAATACTCCCTTCAGACCAAAGACACCAGCTAAAATTGAAATGATAGAAAAATATTCCAGGCCAGTGAAAGTGGGGGAAAAAAACTGTAGCTGCAATACTTATATCACACCAAATAGACTTCAAAAAAAAAAAAAAAATAGACCGTGACAAGGGATGAGGGTATTACATAATGATAAAAGGACTAAGCCAACAAGAAAGTATAATAATTGTAAATATGCGGTCAACTTGGGGACACTCACATGTATATAGCAAACATTAATAGAGAAAATGGATGAAAATAACAGTAATGCAGTACTAGTAGGGAACTCTAATACCTCAATTACATCAATGGATAGATCATCCAAATGGGAACTCAATAAAGAAACCATGACTTTGAACAAGACCTTAGACCAGACATTAGACCATCAGACATTAACAAATATAACAAAATATTCTCCAAAAATGCAAAATACATTCTTTTCAAGTGCACATGAAACATTCTCTAGGATAGGTTACATGAAAGGCCACAAGACAAGTCTTAGTAAATTTAAGATTGAAAACCTATCAAGCATTTTTTACTTACAACAGCAAGAAACTAGAAAACATTACAAGAGAAAATGGGGAAACCACAAACATGTGGAGGCTAAAGAACATGCTACCAAACAACCAATGGTCACTTAAGAAATCAAAGAAGAAATTTAAAGAAAATATCTGGAGACAAATAAAAATGGAAAATCAATAGTTCAAAATCTTTGATGCAGCAAAGACAGTTCTAGAAGGGAAGTTTGTAACAATACACACCTATCTCAAGAAACAAGAAAATTCTCAAAAAAAAAATTTCACATTACACCTAAAGAAACTAGAAAATGTAGAACAAATGAAGCTCAATGTTAACAGAAGGAAAGACATAAAGATACAAGTGGAAATAAATAAAATACAGACATACAAAGATAGAAAAAGATCAAGGAAACTAACAGCCTGTTTCTATGAGAAGACAAAGTTGATAAACCTGGGTGAGACATGGAGAAACAAAGGGCTCAAAATGATAAATGAAAGAAGTTACAACCTACACCACAGAAATACAAAAAGTATAAGATACCACTATAAAAATTTTATGCCAAGAAATTAAACATAGAAAAAATTGGATAAACTTCCAAAACCAAATCTTTTACGATTGAATCATGAAGGAATAGAAAATCTGAACATACCTGTTACTAATGAGATTGAAATAATAAACAGCAACAACAAAACTGCAAAACAAAACAACAACAACAAAAAACCTCTCCAAGAACCAAAGTCCAGCACCACATGGCTTCACACACAAATTTTACCAAACATTAAAAAAGAAAAGTTAATACCTCTCCTTTGCAAACTCTTCCAAAATACAAAAGAGGAAGGAATGATTCCAAATTCAATCTCCAAGTCTAGCATTATCCTGATACCAAAACCAGTTTAAAAACATTGCAAAAAAACAAAACAAAACATTAAATACCAACATCCCTAATGAACATAAAAAAGTAAAAGAAAACATCACTATAATCCAGTGGAATTTATTCCAGGAATCTGCAAATCAATTATTGTGACATACCACATTAACAAAATAAAGTTAAAAAATCATGATTATCTCAATAGACTCAGAAAAAAAACTTTTGACAAAATTCAACATCATTTATGATAAAATCTCTCAACAAAGTGGTTACAGTAGGAAACAACTCAAAACAATAAAGGCCATATACGTCAAAGCCATAGCTAACATGATGGTGAAAGTCTGAAAGCTTTTCCTTTAACATCAGGAATAAAATACAGATGCCCATTTTTCCCACTCTTAACATCGTACTGGAAATCCTAGCCACAGTATAATCAGACAGGAAAAAGATGGGACACCTGGTTGGCTCAGTTGGTTAAGCGTCCGACTTCGATGCTGGTCATGATCTCACGGTTCATGAGTTTGAGCCCTGTGTTGGGCTCTGTGCTGACAGCTAGCTCAGAGCCTGGAGCCTGCTTTGGATTCTGTGTCCCCTTCTCTCTCTGACCCTCCCCTGCTCATGCTGTGTGTGTGTCTCTATCACTCAGAAATAAATAAAACATTAAAAACATTAAAAGATAAAAGAAAAAGTTTTCAACTTCCTAAGGGAGAATTAAAACTGTCACTATTTGCAGACAGCATGACCCTACATATAGAAAACCCTAGAGACACAACCAAAACATATTAAAATAAATTAATTCACCAGAGTTGTAGAACACAGAGTCAACATACAGAGAGCTGTTGCATTTCTACATGCTGATAACTAGTAGAAAGAGAAATTAAGAAAACAATCCCACTGCAACAGAAAGAACAAAACATCTAGGAATATATTTAACCAAAGAGTTGAAATATCTGTATTCTGATAACTATAAGACAGTAATGAAAGAAGTTGAAAATAAACATATGGAAAGATATACCATGCCCATGGATTGAAAGAATATGTTAAAAGTCCACACTCTCCAACGTAATCTAAAAATTCAATGCAATCTCTGTTTAAAAAATACCAAAAGCATTTTGCATTGAACTAGAATTTGAATAAAAAATCTAAAATTCTATGGAACCAACAAATACCACAAATAGCCAAAACACAGACTGAGAAAGAACAACAGAGTTGGAGGCATCACAGTTCCAGATTTTAAACTATGCTACAAAGCTGTAAGTAATCAAAATATACACAAAAATAGACACATAGATCAATAGAACAGGATGGAGAGACAAAAACAAACCTACATTTACATGGTCAATTACCACAGGAGCCAAGAATAAACAGTGAGGGAAAGACAATCTCTTCAATAAATGGTTTTGGCCAAACTGGACAGCTTAACATGCAAAGGAATGAAACTGGACCACTTTCATACACCATATACAAAAATAAGATCAATATGAACTAAAGGACACCTGGGTGGCTCAGTCAGTTAAGCATCTGACTCTTGATTTTGGCTCAGGTCATGATCTCACAAACCTTGAGATCGAGCCCTCTATCTGTCAGTGTAGATCCTCGTTGGGATTCTCTCTCCCTCTCTCTCTCTGCACCCACCCCATCTCCAAAAATAAATAAATAAACTTTAAACAAGTGAATTAGAGACTGACATCTAAAACCTGGAATTATTAAATCTGATTCAAAAAAATCATGGGCAGTTATTTCTTGGACATTAACCTCAGCAGTATTCTTCTGAATATGTCTTCCTGGGCAAGGGAAACAAAATCAGGAATAAACAATTGAGAATACATTAAACTACAATGATTTTGTACAGTGACAGAAACTGTCCACAAACAGGCAACCTGCTTAATGAGAGAAGGTATTTGCAAACGATATATCTGATAAGGGTTTAAATTCCAAAATATACAAATAAGTCCTACAACTCAACAAACAACAACAACAAAATACTCTGATTAAAAGATGGGCAGAAAGCCTGAATAGAAATGTTTCCAAAGAAGATATACAGATGGCCCAAGGTTATGTAAAAAATGTTCCACATTACTAATCAACAAGGAAATGCTAATCAAAACCACAAAGATATTTTATATTACACCAGTCAGAATAGCTAACATCATAAAGAAATAAGTGTTGGCAAAAATATGGAGAAAGATAACCTTCATGTTCCGTTAGTAGGAATGTAAATTGGTACAAACGCTATAGAAAACAATATGGGCTTTCCTCAAAAAATTAAAGTAGAAATACCATGCAAGCCAGGAATTTCACTCCTAGGTATTTACCTGAAGAAAACCAAAACAATAATTGGAAAAGATATATGTACCTTATGTTTACTACCTGTAGTATTTATAATAGCCAAGATATGAAAGCAAATTAAGTCCATTAAATAGATGAATGGATAAGAAAATATATGTATATACACAATAGAATATTACTCAGCTGTAACAAAAGAATTAAATCTTAGCCATTTGTGACAACATGGATACATCTAGAGGGTATTATGCTAAGTGAAATAAGACAAAATACAACGAGTTTACCTATATATTGAATCTAAAAGACAAAAATGAAGAAAACAAAAAAGTCTCCCAATAAACAGATTCAAAATCAGAACAAACTAGTGTTTGGCAGAGAAGAGGGAGATGAAAGTGAGGTGGTATAGGTGAAGGAGAGTAAAAGGTAAACCCTTCTAGATATAAAATAAGTCATGGGGAGAAAAAGTACAGCATAGAAAATATAGTTAATAAGACTGTAATAACTGTTGTATGGTGACAGATGGTAACGACAGGTATCATGAGCCATTTTCAAATCACTGCATTGTACAACCGAAACTAACAAACTGAGCAAGTTTAGGTCAATATTCTTCAACTAAAAATAGAAGCTGATCTTTAAATTATCACAGAAAAAATACATTTGACCCTTGAATGTGGGTTTGAACTTCATGTGTTCACTTATACTCAGACTTTTTGTTCCAATATAGTAATGTAAATGCATTTTGATTTATGAGTTTCCTAGTAACATTTTCTTTAGCTTACTTTTTTGTAAGAATGTAGTATATAATAAAGATAACATACAAAGTATTAAAAGTTTATGTTATTAGTAAGGCGACTGGTCAACAGTAGGTTATTAGTAGATAAGTTCTGGAAAAGTCAAACATTATTTGTGGATTTTTGACTGTGCAGTGGGTTGATACCTCTCACTTCATGGTGTTCAAGGGTTAATTGTATCTTACATACCCATGTATTCAACTGCCTTCAAATAGATTGAAGTCAGGTCAGAATACTCAGGTCAAACTGTCCAAATAATAAAATAATAGCTGAGCACATTTTGTGGGATGCACAATTAGTCAATGTTCTCAGTTTATTGTTCTAAATTATTCTTCATTTAAATCTCATCCTAAACTTATATTTCTGTAGTGTAATGCACAATAAGTTTTACGTAATGTGCTTTTCACAGAAATAATAATTTGCCTTTGATCAAAGAGCTTTCAACCTTCGAACGTTTTGTTTCTTTCATTAACACTTAAAATAGTTCTACTGAGAAATATTCATGTGTGAAATTTTTACCAATTCATCATCGAATCAGCTTATCAATACTGTGAATCAATTTTTCATAAAATGTTTATACAATTATATCAAAAAGAAATATTATTCTCAGTGCCACGACACTAATAAAAATAAAACCAGAAGCCATAATACTTTACTGTTTTATAATGTTATTCACATTTTTACATGATTCAAAACTACCTTGTTTTATCAGTAATCAATTTTATATGCTCCACATCTCAAGAATTAGTTACAATCCTGACAAATTGTAGCAGGCTTTCTTAGAATAAGCATTAATTCTCATCTTCATTTGCTTATTATAAAATTAAAGTAATTCCAAAGAACCAAAATTGTAACGGGAGCCCCAAAGGACAATTTTTGATTGAGGTACAGTGGGGTTTGACAAATACTTCATTTTGTTAGGAATCTAATCTCAGAAATTTCAACAATTAGTCTGATGTAATACCTAGCGGAAAAGTCACTGGACCATCATTCTAGAGGTCTTTCAAATAATGCAATATTTATACACTGTGCTGGTGTCACACACTAAACAAGATACTCTCTCTTTCTAGAGATTTAGACACTACATCTAGACATTCTGTCTCCTAAATATCTTTAGTTATGAATGTACCACATATTGTCTCTCTATGTGTCTGACTACCAGCATGGAGCCTGACCTGAGTCCGCACTGAAGAAATAAATGTTGTCTGGACATTCACCTGCCTCCCCAACTAAATTTTGTGCTTCTGCTGGTTAGGACTCTAATTTAGCATAAAGTTCAGTGTCCAGCATACAGATACAAAGTAAAGAAATATTTACAGCAAACTAAAAAAATGTTTTACGCATGCATGCAATTTGTTTGGGTTGGTTCTTATGTTGTATTATCTTGTATAAAATATAATACTTTCTAAGAATATAGAATAATATATTTAAAATTTACGTGTTGCTTTAATGGGTTATTGTGAAAACACTGCCATCCGTTAAAACTTTCTCTGTAGTTTAAAAAACCACACTGCACAAAAGTGGCAGTGACAAATAATCTGTGGACTTCACAAATTGAAAACACCATGGTTGAAAGTGAGCTATTTGATTTAGAATGTAACCCAAAAGCCTGATGACATTTTTTCCCATTTCATATATAGACAAACTGAAGAGTAAAAGATGGATTGACTTTATCAAGAAAAATTGGCAAATAAAATGGCTCGTCACTGCGATTTATCTTAGTTCTGGCGTCTTTTGCTCTTAATCAGGAGCTGTTATTTTGGAATCTAAGCCTTTGCTTCTTTACAGAATGACGTGTGTCAACAACAATTTCATTTGTTATGATTCAGACATAAATCTTATCTTTTTAATATCTCTATGATTTTCTGTTTACAGACATTTTTCTGTATCTGTGGATGAATGTTCTTTTATTTTTTTTGTTTGTATGAAATCAGTTCTATTGTTAGCTTTTCAGATTCATTTATGCAAAAGCACTTAACTGAAGACTTTGATTCTTTTGCTAACCAGAGGGCCCACAGGCATGTGACAATAACCAAATTAAACTCTTTATTCTATAGAGTTCTACCAAAAACTGAAGTAAAGACATTGGATGTGCTCAGTTTAATGCACTGGGCAGGTGTGAGGACCAACTAAGATAATTTACAAAGAGGCTTTCATAGGAATTATCTTCTACATATATGTGGTGCAATAACATATAACAGGTTCTATTACAAATATATAAAACATTTGTATCTTTGTATAACTAGTTTTTGGTATTCATTAACTTTATGACTGAGAATGATGTTTTCATGTAATGGTTGTGTATTCATAGGTCCTTCTGATTAAATTTTACTCAACAACCTTGAAATACAGGCTCCCCTGATTAATTTTGAAACCTACTTACAGGTTGAGTCCATGCCCCTGAATT
This sequence comes from Hyaena hyaena, assembly GCF_003009895.1. NCBI lineage: Eukaryota > Metazoa > Chordata > Mammalia > Carnivora > Hyaenidae > Hyaena > Hyaena hyaena. The sequence continues at coordinate 70,925 of NW_024081471.1, read as the reverse complement.
GTGATTATGTCAAAGACACAATGCCTTGCTTCAACACCCTTACATTATCAAGAAAATAATTGATAATGATAAAAATGATTAAAAAATAGTTTATTGTCCTAAATGCATCTGTGATGCTCTCTTTCTTCAGACTTAGGATTTCCAAGTTTTTGTCAGAATACTGGAGAAACTCATACTCTTTAATTTTTGTGTTCATTTCACATTAGTTTTTCTACTAATTTTAAAAAAAAGAGTTTAAAAAACATGTTCTTCAGCATCTTTGCTCATTAAAAAAATAAAGAAATAATGATATCATATGTGAGGTCTCTCATTCCAAGGGTTTATGTTAATTAGATACAATGATTTGGCCTAGAAATTTAAATAAAGATAATCTTATAAATAATTTAACTCTAATTGAAAAATTGTTTCCTGGTATTTTCTTAAAATAAACACACTAAGCAAAATACATTTCACAGTAGTTTAGACACTTACACTTTTATTATATGAAAAAGATATTAGAGATTATAATATTGCAGAATTTTTGAGACTTTAAAAAGAGTATATTTAATATCATAAAGCCAACTCCATGGGGCTTACTATGAATTTACTTATTTTTCAAAATATGTTCAAATAACTGCATGGAATTTACTAGAGGCAACTTTAAAATGGAGCTGTTTTACTGACTGCATTTTAAAGGTTTATATATTTTTATAAGATGTGCACAAATTATGATGATTAATGCTGGCCAGGAGAGATTTGTTAAAAAACAAACAAACAAACAACCCATCAACTGAGAATAAATTCTAAAAGGTCCAACTAGACCATTAATTATAATTAATGCTTGAATCCTGAGTCGGTGTAATGTAACTTTCTCTTGGCTACATTCACTGAAGCACATGAACACTGGAATGCATTTTTGGAAATGCTGAACCTTGAAATCCCTGCTTTCTCAGGTCCTAACAGGTTTGGGACAAAGGCTTTGTGAATCTCGTTTCCCTCTTATTACCGATGATTCTGATGTAGCATCTTATTTAATAACTACTGATCTAGACACCAGGGAAAATATTAAACTTAAGGATTATCTACTTATTTCAATAAACTATTCCTGATGTGAAAATTTAATGTTGTTATTTTGCACAATGTTGACTTATGACTCTGGATTACAGCTCCTCTTAGGGAAGGGAGGTGAGACAAACCTACAGTGAACATATCCACCCAGACAAGGTTATTTTGACTCCACAGAATACTAGAAACTACTCCTCCATGGAATGTAAGATCTAAAAGATCTAATTTTGTTTTCTTTTTCAAGCAATATGCCCTGTAACCAAAATGTGAAAATATATTTTCTATACATCCCTTTATTTAAAAGTCACAGAGGGGCGTCTGAGTGGCTCACTTAAATGTCTGACTTGATCTCACAGTTTGTGAGTTCAAGCCTGGCATGAGTTTTGTGCTGAAAGCTCAGACCCTAGAGCCTGCTTCAGATTCTGTGTGTCTCTCTCTGTGCCTCCCTAGCTTGTGCTGTGTCTCTCTGTCTCTCTCTCTCTCAGAAATAAACAAACATTAAAAAATTTAAAAAAATTAAAAGCCACAGCAACAAAATCTAAGTAAATAAATATTGCAAATGGGGAGGGAGATGATATTTAAAATGAATGTGAATGAAGGTTTCTGATTTTACTGGAAGCAGAAAATATCACATGTAATAATATCAAAATAGGAAAAACAATTATAAATTTAGAAATTACCAAAATAAATTGGACTTTTTAACAGCAGGTAATACCAACATTGGCCATCAGAAAAAATGGGGTATTTACATGTAATTGTGCACTAATATATTCAAAAGTATTCCTAGTTACAATGACATGTCAGTATATTTTGAACAATATTTTTAATTCCTTACAGAAAGAAAGCAACAATATATCTACTAAATATCTGAACATTAGGTGCTCTCAGTCAATTTAGAATTCCCCTAATATTTATACTTCTCCTTCACATACTGGTTTGGATGTCTCATAGGCATTATTATAAACAACAAGAAGAAAATATCTTACCATTAAAACCAACTCTTTAGCAATATCCACATTGGATATATTGAGCATACCTATCTGAGGCAATTATAGAAAGACTCTGCTAATCACTGATAACCCTCACCTAAACCAACTTGCTAATGTATTACTACTATTGTTGCATCAACTAGGAAGAATAGTATGGATGTTCCTGAAGAATTTAAAAGTAGAACTACCATAAGAACTAGCAACCCAACTTCAGGGTGTATATATCCAAAAGGAATGAAACTATACTTTAAAGAGATATCTGTACTCTCATGCTCAGTGTGGCATTATTCATAACAACCATGCTACGAAAACAACCAAAGTGTCCACTGACAAACTGATGAATGGATAAAAAGTACATCGCGTGCGCGCGGACACACACACACACACACACAGTCTGCCTTAAAAATGAGGAAAATGCTATAATTTGCAATAATAGAAGAAACTGGAGGGCATTATGCTAAGCAAAATAAGCCAGCCAGACAAAAAAATATTGCATGCTATTACTAGCATATGAAATCTTTAGAAAAAGAACTCATAGAAATAGTAGAAAGGTTGTTATGATGGGCTAGAGGCTGGAGGGAAATAGGGAGAGATTGGTAAAAGGGTACAAACTTTCAGAAATAAGATAAGTTCTGAGAATCGAATGTATAACAGTGATCGTAGTTGATAATCTTATACTGTATAGTTGAAAGTTTTGAGAGTAGAACCTAGGAGTTGCCACCAAAAATTAAAAAGGTGAAGGTAATAAGGTGATAGACATATTAATTAACCTAATGAGGGAAATCATTTTACAACATATATGTATATCAAATTATCACACTGTGTACTTAAAGTATCTGATAGCTTTGTTAATTATACCTCACTGACTTAAAGAAAAAGGAAAATAAAAACACAGAGGCAAAATGAGAGATAGAAGTTGAGCAGCAACCCTGTGCCAGCACCAGCTAGCTGCTCTGTATGATGCCATGTTTATTTCTCAGTAACACTGAGTTTTTTATTCACAACTTGAAAAATATACAATGCTGCTTTCCTGGCTTTGATCACATACTACAGTTTGGGGATATCCATTTAGGAAATCCTGATTTTTGGTACATAGGACCTCTCTGTAATATTTCTACAGCTGTTGTGAGTCGATAATTATTTCAAATTAAAATTTTGAAATAAAAATTAAAAAATCTACAGATAATTTTATACCTTCCTTTCCAATTTCAATTCCTTTTATTTTTTATTTTTTGCCTAAGTGGCCTGGTAGAACTTCTCGTATGATATTGAATAGAAACAGTGAATTCAGGAATCCTTGCCTTGCTCATGGCCCTATAGGAAGAGTTTCTAGTCATTCATCATGATTTATTATTTTTGGTAAGATTTTCATATGTAATTTTTATTATATTGTGATAGTTTTCTTCCTTTGCTAGCTTCAAGTATTTTTATCATGAAAGGGTTTTGGATTTTGTCAAATGTTTTATTTTTTTTCTTTTCCTGCACTACTGAGATGGAACCTTTTTTTTCATTCTTCATTCTGCTAATGTGATGTATTATATACACTGATTTTCATTCGTTGAATTATCCTTGCATTCCAGGGCTAAGTCCCATTTGGTCATGGTGTATGATCCCAATATACTGCTGAAATTGGTTCACTAGTACTTTGTTAAAAAATGTTTGCAGCAATGTTCCAAAGGGATGTTGGTATTTTTCTTGTAGTGTCTTTGTCTGACTTTGGTATCAGGGTAAATCTTGCTCAAAAGAGGAGTTAAATATTATTCCCTTTTCAATTGTTTGGAAACATTTGAGAAGTATTTGTGTTCTTTAAATATTTGGTAGATTTTACCAGTGAAGCCATCGGATCCAGAGCTTTCCATTATCAAGGAGATTTTTTGATTGCTGATACAATCCCCTTACGGGTTATAGGTCTATTCAAATTTTCCATTTCTTCATGATTTAGTCTTCTAAAAATTTCTGTGCTTTGAGAAATTTCTCCATTTTGTCTAGGTTATTGAATTTGTTGGGTGTATACTTATTATTATTTGTCTTATAATTCTTTTAATTTCTGCAGAATTGGTAGTAATGCCCCAACTTAAATTACTGATTTTAGTAATTTGGGTCTCCTCTTTTTCCTTAGTCCGTCCAGCTAAAGGTTTATCAATTTTGTTGAACTTTTCAAAGAATCAGCTTTTGGTTTCATTGATATTCTGTTTTTTTTGTTTTATTTCGTTTTCTATTTCATTAACCTGTGTTCTTTATTACTTTTTGCCTTTTGCTAGTTTTGAGATTAGTTTCTTCTTTTTCTAGATTTTGTTTTAAAATTAGTTTTCTGATATGAAATCATGTTTTTCAATGTAAATATTTATAGTTGTAAATTTCTCACTTACTTCTTTCACTGTCCCTAGCTTATAGTGCTGTTTACATTTTCATTCATCTCTCATCATTTCCCTGATTTTTATATGTATACACATGTTATTGTCCTAATTTTATATATAAATTACCCTGATTTTATATAAATTAAATATATATGTCATATATATTTAATTACATTGTATGTGAATTAAATGTATAAAGTATATATAAATTAAATATACTTTTAATTATATATAATTAAATATTTATATTATATAATATAAAATATATACTTTATAGTTTATATAATTAAAAGTACTTATATTTATATCATATTATATATAATTAAAAGTATATTATTCAACATCCCTGATTACATATATATGTAATAACCCATATATATACACATATATATTACATATCTATGGGTTATTTAAAGTATACTATTTAATTCTCCATAAATTTGTAGGTTTTCTAGTTTTCTTAACTCCAATAATTTCTAATTTCAGATCACTGTGGTTGGAGGAGACACTTTATGACAACTACATTTAAAATCTATTGAAGCTTAATTGGTGGCTAAACATATGGTCTGCCCTGGAAAATAATCCATGTATACACAAGAAGTATGTATACAATATTCTTCTTGGGGAAGAATATGTGCTCTATGTCTATCACATCCAGTTGGCTTATTGTGTTGTTCAAGTGCTTTATATCCTTTCTTATCTTCTGTCTGGTTGTTCTACATGATGTAGAGGATGGGATATTGAAGTCTCCAAATGTTGTTGTAGAACAGTACTTTTTTTTTCCCAATCATGTTTTTTGATTCATAAATTGTGATGGTCTACGAGGTATATACATTTATAACTATTTTTTGCTGTATTCAGCATTTACAGGATGGTCTCTTATAATGATTTCTGATTTAAATTCTTTTTTCTGATAATAGTATAGTCACTCCAGTTCTCATTTTTTTCATGAATATATTTTGTTTTTCCATCCTTTCACCTCCAACTTATTTGTTTTGCTGAATGTAACATGATTCTTATTCTTGATAGCATGTAGTTAGTTTATGGGTTTTTTAAAATCATTTCTGTCAAAATCTTTTGACTAGAGATTTTATCCCATTTATATTTAAAATAATTATAAAGGTAAAGAGGGATTTTTGTCATGTTGCTATTTGTTTTTTACGTCTTATGGCATTTAGTCCCTAATTTCCTGCCTTAATAACTTCTTTTGTATTGTGGAAACATGTTAATTCCTTCTGCATTTTTTTGTGTATATTTCATAGCCATTTTCTTTGTGATTACCATGGGAATTACACTGAACATCCTAAATATCTAATATTCTAGTTTCAATTTATACCAGTTTAACTTCAACAACCTACAAAAACACAGTTCCTTTATGCCCCATCCCTAATGCTTTTAGGTGATGTGCGTTTAAAAACACTAAGTGCTTAGTCTTTTAAATTAAGTAGAAAAGAAAATGAAGTTACATACCAAATTTTTAATCCTAGCTTTTACATTTTTAATGTATTAATCTCTTCAATAATATAAAATGGAATTATAAAACTGTGTTTACAGTAGGCTTTATAATTGTTTTCATATATACCTTTGACTTCTTTCTTTATACAGCTTTTTAGCTGGTGTCCAGTATCCTTTCCTTAAGACCTGTAGGACTCCTGTTTGCATTTCTTGAAGGGCTGGTAAAATGGTAAGGGACTTCCTCAAGCATTTGTTTATGTGGGAGGGTCTTAATTTTCTTTCATTTTTGAAGGAAAGTCCAAGGACAGTAGAGGATTCAGAGTTTTTGGTTGGCATTTTTTTTCTTCCTTTCAACACTTTGATTATATAGACCCCCCTCCCTGCCTTCTGTCCTCTACCATCAGGTTTCTCATCAGAAGCCATAGTCTTATGGAGGATCTCTTACATGTAATGAAAGAACCAAGAGGGAAGAAATTCAAGATGCTCTGTCTTCGTCTTTCAAAAGTTTGATTATAATGTGTTTTGATAGGAATCTTGGAGTTCCCCTTCATTGAAGTCTTGTGAGCTTCCTGAATGTTTATTTTCATGTCTTTCATCAAATATTGGAGGTTTTTACCCATTATTTTCTCAATATCCTTTTTTCCCTTCTTCCATCTCTTCTTCTGAGACCATCACCACACATGTTGGTCCACTTGATGGTGTCCTCAATTCTCTGTTCACTCAATAAATTTTTTTTAATTTTTTTAAAGTTTTATTTATTTATGACATAGAGACAGCATGAGCAGGGCAGGGTCAGAGAGAGGGGGAGACACAGAATCTGAAACAGGCTCCAGGCTCTGAGCTGTTAGCACAGAGCCCGAAATGGGGCTCGAACCCACTAACTGCGAGATCATGACCTGAGCCGAAGTCAGACACTTAACCAACTGAGCCACCCAGGAGCCCCTAAATTTTTTTTAATGTTCATTTATTTTTGAGAGAGACAGGCAGACAGGGGAGAGGGAGAAGGTTGAAAGAGAGAGGGAGACACATAATCCAAAAAAAAACTCTAGGCTCTGAGCTGTCAGCCTAGAGGTTGATGTGGGACTCAAATCCATAAACCATGAGATCGTGACCTGAGCTGAGATCAAGAGTCAAATGCTTAACTGACTGAGCCACCCAGGTGCCCCAGACTCTATTCATATTAATTCAATATTTTTTTTTTCTCTTCCTCAGACACGATTTCTGTTGTCCTATCTTCATAATTGCTGTATCTTCTCCCTGTTCAAATCTGCCTTTTGGATACCTCTGGTGACTTGTTTTCCTTTTAGTTATTGTACTGTTCAGCTCCTGAACTTCATTTTGGTTTCCTCTTGGGTTTTTCTACTTATCTGTCCATTTTACTCATCTATAACTTTTCTTCACATCTTTTAGTTTTAGAAGTTTTAAGATCATTGTTTAAAGGCTTTATCTTTAGTAAATCTACCATCAGGTCTTCTCCAGAGACAGTTTTTAAATAATTTTTTTTATATTGAATGTGCCATGCTTTTCTGTTTCTTTGCTATGTGATATTTTTGTTAAAAACTGGAAATTTGAATAAAGCATGGGAACTCTGGTAATCAGATTCTCTCCCTTTTTCATTGTTTATGGTTTTTCATTTTTGTTTTTATTTTTATTTTATTTTTATACATTGTCTGATGATGATGAGCAGACTGAGGTATAAATTTCAAGGTTTACCAGGTTTCTCTGAGCCTGTGTCCTTTCTTGGGCATGCATGCTGACTTTCTGGTTTCCCCCATATATGTAGTATTTTTTAATATTTGGTTCCTTAATGTTTATAATGATTAATGCTTTATTGTTTACCATCCAAAAGGAAAAAACAATGGAAGGGTAAGAGGTGTTGGCCCTTTAAATCCCCTGGAAGTCACTTCAACCAAAAGGGTCCTCTCTTTCAAAAAGAGGGGAGTGGTACAACTACAATGTCTTCCTGCCCTTTCACCTCTGAAATTGAAAGCAATAGTACATTATTACATTATCCATTCCCAAAATTTAGAGTAAAGAATCCTTTTTATCCACTTTGTGCCCAACAAGTTGTGTACAAGCCACTCTAGGAACATGCACACAGCTGTCCGCCATGGACTGGGTTGAGGAGATAGGCAGGTGCTAGTGTTCCAAGAGCTTAAATTGGTCTAAATTAACTGTAATTTACAGTTCAAGCCTTTCTTTGGAATTTACAGGCTCTTGAGAGACTCCAGAATCCCAAAATATTTACACTATACAGATTCTACCAGTACAGTTATTATCTAGTTGGAACAGGTTTCCAGTGCTTCCTACTTTGCCATTGTTTTCTTAAGCACTGCTTTTGATTTAAAAGAACGTTACTTCTTAAGGCATCATTCTTTATAGCAAGCTTTAAAAAAAGTTTTAATTCTACTTTATGGGTCATATACAATGGAGTGCGGATTTTTCAAATGGCAGAGAATTACAGATTATGGGAAAAGGCAAAGACAAGAAACAAACAGCAAAAACAACAGCATATACTGTTTGGGGATACAAGATATGTGGTAAAGATATAAAAGTAGGTCCAGGAATAAGAAAGACACAACTTCCAAATAGTGCTAACCTCTTAGAAGGAAAATAATACACAAGAAGCAAAGGAGTAGAGGTGCCTGGGTGGCTCAGTTGGTTGAGCATCCAACTCTTGATTTTGGCTTGGGTCCTGTTCCCAGGTTGTAGGATCAAGCCCTGCTTGTGATTCTCTCTCTCTCTCTCTCTCTCTCTCTCTCTCTCTCCCTCTCCCTCTCCCTCCCTCCCCCCCTCTGCCCTTCTCCCTTACTCATGATTTCTCTCTCTCTCAACTAAAAAACTAAAAGTGAAGGACTAGAATTTGACTTTGTATTATTTTTTTTCAAAAGAAAAAATGTNCTCCCCTGCTCTCTCTCTCTCTCTCTCTCTCTCTCTCTCTCTCTCCCTCTCCCTCCCTCCCCACCTCTGCCCTTCTCCCTTACTCATGATTTCTCTCTCTCTCAACTAAAAAACTAAAAGTGAAGGACTAGAATTTGACTTTGTATTATTTTTTTTCAAAAGAAAAAATGTCTAAAGGACATCTGGACAATTAATACCTCCTCTTTCTGAGAAGTGATAATTTGTGCTTATCTATTTTTATAACTTTATATATGCTTATAATGTTAATGAATTAAAGTATAAAGAATACTAAAATATTTCAAATAAATACTAAAATATTTCAAATAAAAATTATCAAAAGTTAGATAGGTGGGGGAATTCATTTGACTTGATCAAATTGTTGATTAGAAAATTATCTCCCAAACCTCAAAATTTTTTATTGAGTCCATCATTAAAACAATTAAAACATACAGGGCACAAATAGATTATGTCTGTCATTCTAATAACTCAAAAGTAGTAATTCATGGATTTGATTGATAGCTTGGTGCTAAAACACAATAAGAAAAACCAAATTCACTAAAATAATTTCATCAGTCTGATTAATTTGGACTCAAAAACTCTTACCAGTAGTCATTTACCACATAACTGCTCCTGAACTTTTACACGGAGATAGTAAATGGGAAACAAAAGAGACTTTTGTTTTCTTGTTCTATCACAGTATTGCTCATTATGGCTTTAAAATTTTACTGATGCAATGGGTTATAAAACAATTGTTTCTTAATTGGTTATACCAAATAGGTCATGAAGAAACATTATTTCCATTATCCAAATATGTCAAGCTTGATGCTACCTCAGGACCTTTATTTGTGCTTTGCCTTCTACCTGAGAGGCTTTTTCAGACTCTGTAAATACTTGAGTTTTAAGTGTCAGTTCTGCAGAAAGTCCTCTAGCTCATGCAAAGTTTTCCTCTTTCCCACTCACATTCTATCACATTACCGTGTTTCATTATCTTCCTAGCATTTATTTGAAATTACTCTTACATTTGCATATTTTTTCTCCCTTTTACCTCTCTCACGAGAAAATCAGATGAGGAGGAAGTTTGTTTTGTTTCATACTGTATTTCAGTCATCTAGAACTATGTATGATATATATGATACATATATGTAGAGCACATATAGCAGTGGGTCAAAGAAAGTTCTGTCCAATGATGTGAATATTAACTCCAAATGAAGTATTCTTTTTAGAATGTAAGGGGCATAGAAAAAAAAAATTCTTGATGAAATAAGTTAGGAAAAGATTGTGTGTGTGTGTGTGTGTGTGTGTGTGTGTGTGTGTGTGTGTGCGTGCACCTTTCTGATAATGCTTGGGTGTGTGATATCATTCATCAAAAGAGCTGATAATTGAGCCAGAGAAGCTTTGGAAAAGTTAACGAGTGCCATTTTTGTCTGGATTTCGGGTCAGGGAAATAAACAGAAGATTTGTAAAAGGTTTATTTAAAATTATTAGTTAGCAATTCTGGAATTGAAGGTAGAGATAGAAACATTTGATGTCTTCAAATAGAGAAGGTAGTGCAAGTTATTGGAGGAAATGAGATCATTCAGGGAGAATATGGCTAAGAAGAGAAGATGGTTAGGGACAGAGCTTTGAAATATATAAAGAAAAGACCACAACAAGCTGAGGAGTAGAGAAGTAAGAAGCTGGCATTCAAATAGTCAAAGTTAAAGACTATTTTAAGGATGTACAATTGGTCATCTTAGAGAAAAATTAACAAGAGGCTGTTGGATTAGGGAATTAGATGGTCATTGGTGACCAAATGAAAACTGAATGATCTTAACTAGATTGACATCAGTGAATGCAAAACTCAAACAGAAAACGATAAGGTTATGGGCAAAGATTTGGCAGGATATTATCCCTGATTTGATAAAAGGCGAAGTAAAAGAGTGCACCAAGATTTTGGTGTTGGATGATCAAGTCCTTATTCCACCAATAGATGCAATAAATTCAAAGGTATGAATCATTTGCAGAGAATAAACATAAACGTTCAGTAATAAACTGGAGACTTTTTTATTATATATAATTTATTTCCAGTTAAACCTCTTTAAAGTTCCATAATTTAATATCTTACACAATATAAAACAAGAGTATATAAAAATATAATAATTGTAACCCCAAAGAAAATGATTATTTTATCAATTCTTGGTCTAGTGCTTAATACTGTTTTAATATTAATTTCTAATAAAGCAAATTGTTCAAGTGTTGCTATTGAAAAGATCATTTCTCCCATTTTCCTAAGATATTAAGGGGAACCAATTTTATGGACTCATTCATCCTAGTTTGTCTAGAGAATAATAATCTCTTAAAGCTAGGTAAACACACACAAGATGAGACAAAGATTTGAAATTAAAGTGCAAGTCACTCGTGGCTGTCACTGGACTTGATCAGATGAGATTTGCCCTTTGAGAAAGAATGGTGAGCTATAGAAAATCAGAATTTCAGATCTGCAAAATATTTTTAAACTTCATGCAGTCGTATTATCTCTTCTCTGTTGCTACGGAAATAAAAACTCCCATAAAGATTTAGAAGCTAAAGATTTAATTCCCAAGAAACGTGATGCTATATCCTTCCTTAGGTTGTTGAGAGCACTATAATTCTCCCCAAATTAGCAAGAGAAATGTTAAAATGACATAAGCTACACAAAGGACACAAAGACAAAAATCACTCAGTTCTTTTAATTTTAACTCCCCAAAAGGATGGCATCTATGCTCCTTTTCTTTTAATCAGCCTATCGTTTAAGACATGTTGATGCAGTGCTAAGAAATGCAAATAAGCCACCTGAATTATGTATTTAGAACTTGGAATGCTTTAAATCTGAAGCAATACCTGTATGACTGAATTATTATTTTCCTTCAATCACAAGCCCATGGAAATACAAACAAATAAAATGAATTGGCCCTTCCTAATATTGATATTAAATTAGAAATCTGAGAGCCTGTGGCTTTTCAACAGTACATAAACTGGAAAAGAATGCAAATATGTCAAAAGTTTCCTATAATTTTTACTATTTGGAAAATAGAAATGTTCAAACTGACTTTGGAATATTCACACAAGTCCTATACATTTCTTGGAAATGTTTTCTCTTGTACACCATAACATATTCAAGTATTACATGGTGTCTTGTCCAACATATTTCTCAATATTTCAGGTCTGCATTCTACTTGCTCTCATAATTTAGATATGTTTCTCCCTATTATAAACTAGAGAAGTCATTTCTGGAAGTATACATGTGAGTGGAGAGTGTCCTTAGAAAGTAAACCCCCAGCTGAATCAGGTCCCTTACTAAAATGGCATTTAAAAAAAATGCAGGATACCCAATTTTAGGAATAATAGATTCCAAATTTCTCACAATTTCAGAACTGTGATCTCCATCACTTTTCTATCTCAAGTAATACATATCATCTCAAATCTTAATGTGAACCAAGGGAACAAAGGAGCAAAAAGAAGATCTTTGAGAAAAACTATCCAGTAATTGGAAGCTGAGGGAGGCATGGATATTAGGGAAACAGGTGTAATCAAAAGAAGACCTAGCCACATTAAGTGATCCACTCCATGAATTTCTCTTTCAAGAATTTTTGCTTGTGTGTGTGTGTGTGTGTGTGTGTGTGTGTGTGTATACACACATTTAATTTTTGACTCGGTTAAAAGGGAGTTATTCCTCCACAGTGTATTTGGAATTAAAATTGCTTGATAGATTCAGTTACACTGAGGGCACTGTGGAAGGTAATTGCATGAAACTTTCAATACAGTGGAAGATTAAACATTCACACCTTTGAAATACTCCTTGTGACCCTACTCTAATTGTAGTGACAACTGAAGTGGACTTCACAAGACACACAAGTCTCATAAATGTCCAGAGAAAGAGAGAGAATGGGGTAGAGACATGACGCTTTCATACAAGTCAATGATCTTTAACCAAAAAGAAGCATTCCCCATGAATTTTACCCTAACGGTAGAGCACACATCTATGTTAACAGTTCCTATTTGTCTTAAAAAAATCTGCAACTTCAATGAAATAAAAATATTTTTATAAAAATTTGAATAGTAGCATGTATGCTGATAAAAAGAAATTTGACAAATTAATCTATGATTATAGGAAGTTAACTACATATTCATTTTGATTGTAATACGTATTTCCCTGAAACATTGTCAGAAAGATTTAATGTATTTTCAGATATCTGTAGAGTGTTATGGATGGAAGGACATGAGAGATCATCTAGCTGCTTGTTTTACACATGATAAATCAGGAAATGAGGTTAGTATTTTGTTAATAGTAGGGTGACAGGAATTAGTCATTAGCTCTTCATGTTTTCAGTGCTTGTCTCACTGAGACTAGTAGGAAAAATATATATCAAAAGACTTTAGAATCATTAGTTATTAACTTCACATAAATGCTATTAAATTATTTATAGTAAGCATTTTAGGAGACAAAGATCCAAATGCCAATGTTCACCAATCCATAATCTACATAATTTTTCTGCTGTGGTTTCTGACACTATAGAATGTATAAAATTCCATTTCAATTCATTTTCAGTGGACAATTTCCATATGTCTACTTTTTGAAAGGTCAGTTGATTTTTCTTAACTGTATCTGACATCAAATACACAAGTCTTCTAAAATTCGAGGAAAATATCCGTAACTGAAAGTAACATTTTAAAAGTTGCTAATAGCAGGCCACCTGGCTGTCTCAGTTGGAAGAGCATGCAACACTTAACCTCTGGGTCATGAGTTAGAGCCCCATGTAGGCAGTAGACATTACATAAAGAAACAAACAAAAAATAAAATCCGCTAATTATGAAATGCACATTATTACCTGTCCTAATATTTGTCATTCCTATCATCCCCCAAAATATATTTTTCTTTTTCATTCCTGGCCTTCCTGTTATTTTTCCAGTTGGCTTGGGGACTACATTATCCTACCCTATTATATATACCAAAACTGTTCTCAGTTTTATATTTCATGTATTTCCTCCTGGAGAACAATTCGAAGGATTCCTAGTACAACATGTCACTGCATTTTGAACGTAACAGGTTTTGAATAAAGAAGACTTTGCTTATGGTGCCGCTGGGACAGAGGAATCATGTTTAGTTATAAGAAAAATCAGAAGCACCTGGGTTAAAAGACCAACTCTTGGTTTTGGCTCAGACTGTGATTTCTTAGTTTGAGAGTTCTAGCCCTGAGGCTCTCAGTGTGGAGACTGCTTGGGATTCTCTCTCTCCCACTCTGTTCCCCAATCCAGATTTCTTTTTCTTTCTCTCTCTCTCTCTCTCTCTCTCCCCCCCTCATCTGCTCTCTCTCCGTCATTCTCCCCCTCCCCCTCTCTCCCTCTCTCTTTCTCTCATTCTCCCTCATTCTCTCTCCCTATCTCATTCTTCCTCACTCTCTCTCTCAAAATAAACTTTTTTTTTTAATTTTCTTAATGTTTTATTTATTTCCAGGAGAGAGAGAGAGAGAGAGACAGCGTGAGCAGGGGAGGGTCAGAGAGAGAGGGAGTGACAGACTGAAACAGGCTCCTGGCTCTGAGCTGGCAGTCAGCACAGAGCCCGACGCGGGGCTCGAACCCACGAACCGCGAGATCATGACCTAAGTGAAAGTCGGACGCTTAACCGACTAAGCCACCCAGGCGCCCCAAAATAAACATTTTTAAAAATGAAATAAATATAACATAAACATCCTATAAGATTGAGAAATGTTCAGAATAGGGAAGAAAAGTCAGTATATGTTAGTATAGCTAGTTTACATTTAACAGGATAATACTAATATTGTTATAGTAGCCATGATCCTAAATATGTAGAATTTTATTTGCAAAAGAAAATAAAGAGCAACAAAAAAAAAAAAAAAGGAAACATTAAAAAGATGAAGGGGAAAAAAAGATGAGAAAGAAATAATAGTATTAAGTAGTTACATCATTTTCAGGATCACCTTTATGCTTGCTGAAATGTTATTTCTTCTGAGACTCAGTGGATCCCTGGGTAATCCTATCATTTCAGTTGCAAAAGTATCACTTCGTGTAAAAAAAAAAAAAAAAAAGTCTAAAAATAATCATTTTAAAGATTATTTTTTTCAGAACAGCCTAATGTTAGGCTGAATTTACCTTTAAGAAACCAGAAATGGCCTTACACATAAACCCTGACTCGAACACAGGAGACTTTTTTCATTTGAGCAAAATACATTCAAGATTCAAGATATTCAAATTATGTTAATTGCCTACGATCTTATCAGGTGCTCTTTTCCAGTAATGAATGAAAGGATAGTAACAGTAACAGCAGTTATTCATGGATATATAGATAGACTGCTGAATTATGGATCACATATTGGATGGGGTTCTTACTGCAATATCTAAGTTCTTATAGGTACATAATTACTATACGTCTTGTCTCATATTTGAGTGTTTTCATTTTTCTTTTTTCCTTAAAGTTCAGGATGGTACTTGGACATAATATAGTTTTCAAACTGATTGTTGACTCACTATTGACTATTCTTCAAAAATAATACCTTGTGTACAGATTTGCGAATAATTGCTTTGGACTTCTGAGATAAAATAATGAATCACAATGTATAAATGCTACTGAAAATAAGTAAATCAAGTAATGAACAACCCAAATTAACAGGTACAAAATAATGTCTTTGTGTTTAAAATAAACTTTAAGTGACAGGAGAGGCTTACAAAATAAGTAATAAAATGTATGGTCTCATTTATCTTTGAATAACACATGGTTGTATTTGTGCTTTCAAATCAAGTAGAAATGTGAAAGATCCTATAATAAGAATATGCATTACACTCCTCACATGAGGCTTCTTAAATAGGTTGTAATGCAATGGATTTTTGCATCTATAAAATTAATAGCTTTTATATAAAATCTCTACAATTTAGGTAAAATACCACTCAGGCTATTGTCACTTGAACATTAAAATAGCAGACATTTTGTTATACATGTAAGGTTTTTTAGAAAATTATTTTAATACATATTAACTGTGTTCATCATTTACCATTACAGGAAAAAAGATAAAATACCCATATTGATTATAATGATTTTCATTATTGGTGAAGCCATACTATGATTTTGATTTCTACTTACACAGAGATTCCTGAATTTATGCAGATTTATATCCCCTAGGATGGGGAATCTGATGGAGAAATAAAGGCTAAAGATATCAATCACTTGTGATAGTCCACAGAAGCGCATAACCACTGACTTTCTTGTTTCTATAGGCCTGTCTTCATCATGATTTAGGATTGTGTGGGCCAAGCCAATGAAACATAGATATGACCATTTCCCCTTACCTCCTTGGAAAGGACATTAAACATTGATATAGCTCCGAAGGGACAGAATGTAGACATGATGCAGGGCCTTACCACTTTAGGTCAAGACTGAAAATTAAAAACTGAAAGAAAATTAAAATGTAGCTTTCAATCTTTCATTATTCACTAGAGAAGGCCAAGTGTTTTACACAAAACTCAAGAGGAGAAAGTCAGCATAAAAACCTTGTTCTGTTTCTATATCTAAAGTCAGAGATAGATCTCTAATGCCAAAGTTCTCTATGTTGATAACAATTTGAGTAAAAGTACAATGGAAAAATCCATTTTTTGTGTATTAAACTGTTATTAATCTATTATATACTGTGCTATTTTCAGAGATACAAATAATTGATTTTTTTAAAAAGTACCACTTTCTCAATTTGGAATCAAAAGCATTATGTTCTAGAAGGCTCAAAATAGGAATATACTTTAGTATTTTCCCATTATACAGGAACACTGTTTAACACATACCTCTGTAATATTTGTCAGTACATACTATATATAACACATCACATATATTATATGTAGTATTAAAATTTTCCACCTGTGCATCAGGACTTATAAAAGGATTTTCATGTATGTTTGTGTTTGTGTGTGTGTGGGGGTTCAGAATGGGAGATAATGATTCTTGACATTTTTGAGATGTTTTAAAAGATACAAAGAGAAAACAACTCTAGGTTGTCATTTTGTCTCTGTTCACCTTCATCAATTGAGAAGTTTATAAATAAAAAAACAAAAGTTAATGCAAACTCCAAATTGAAGAAAATATCTCTTTAATTATCTCTTTAAAAGTAAAATACATTAGTGGAAATTAAAACTAATTAATGACTTTAGGGGCAACTGGGTAGCTCAGTCCATTAAGTGTCTGACTCTTGATTTCAGCTCAGGTCATGATCTCTGTTTGTGGGTTTGAATCTCACTTTGGGTTCCGTGCGGATGGCGCAGAGTTGGCTTGGAATTCTGTTTTCCTCTCTCTCTCTGCCCCTCCCCTGCTGGCTTTCTCTCTCTCTCTCTCAAAATAAATAAATAAACATTTAAAAACCTAATTAATGACTTTAAATAGATTCTAAAAGGATAGGAAGAAAACCAATTTGTCAAAGCAAGCACAATAATTAAGGATTATGATTAATTAAAGATAGAAAATGTATATGGATGTAACACATGGTTTCAGGCTACTTCAACTACATGTCTCAGTATTTCATTTTTCTTTTATGTATTCATACAAACCTCTCAAGTTCACATTTCTGTCTTCTAGATACATTCTGGAAGAAGTACACATTAAGAAAATATTTTTAAAATACTTCCTATCACAAGTTGAGGCTGAGGGTACTACATAAGGCTTTATCAATTTTAGAGTATCTATTTATGATACAGAACAAAAGGTATAGGTTAAAAGTCTTTCAGTAGGATTTCCTTCAGATGGGTTAAGCATCTTTGTAAAAATCATTTGGGATGGTTAGCAAAAAATGACCAATATATGAAATTCCAATCGTTTATGAATTTTGGTAGGTCTTTACCACTAAGAATAATGGAACCATGTTCCTGTGCCCTTGACACTGAGGTTGACCTGAACTCTCCTTTGCATTCACTACTCCATTAAAATAGTATCACAGACACTTCTAAGAGAGATTAGGTGGGCGACCACTGTGGTTCAGATGGGATCTCTAAAGGTGGGAGTATATACACGTAGATTTCAAAATTCCTCTCTGAAATAGAGCTAGAGAATTCCTTTTACAAAGCAATTTTTGAGCTTAAGGTTTATTTTATACTTACATAAACCTCGGCATGTTGCACTTGTCAGAAAAACTTCATAACCTAACAATAACCTTTTGCTATGCTTCATGTAGTGTTGTCCAGACAAATTGTCATGCTGTTCAGCTGAACAAGATTGATGACACAGCAAACTGCCAACGCAGAGCTTAGGAGAGTACACCCCTTCAGTCACCTCAGGCCACTCCACATCGCCTCCCTGGGTTGGGATAGCGGCAGCCCCAGGAGCATTTTGATTTACCAGCTGTGAGACTCCGAAGATACAAGTCCAAACATGAAAGAGTGGGTCTAAAAAATAAACCTTTCAAATATAGTTTATGTACCTTTTTGTTAGTGGGAAGAAAGAGTTATATATATATATATATATTTTTTTTAATTTGGAAAATACTTAGAAATATAGCAGCCATTTCAATGAATGACAAGTAAAAGTTTTGCTTACAAAAGGGCTTACAAAATAGGAACATATTATGAATTAGGTTTTAATCAGTGCTTTGACATTGTATCATTATACTCATGATTTTAGTTTTCATTATGTTAGAGTTTTTTTTTTCATAAATGGGCTTCAAATATTTGAATATTGTATTTAGAACTCCTCTCAAAAAAAAAACTGAAAATAATTCTATTATGATGTTATCTTACAATTACATATTAAGGAATTATTACTCATTTTTAAATGGGATGTCAACTCCTTCAATAGTCTAAAATAAGTATGCTCGTTAGGTTGAAATTTTATGTTCTATCATTAAAAGTTGGCCAGTGCCTGGAGAAATAAGATGTTCTATATATTTGTGCAGAGTTGTTTTTTTTTTTTTTTTTAACTTTTATTTATTAGGCGCTAAATAAAAAAGAAAACACCTTCCAGTTCTATGTATTTTGTGAAACTTGCGAAATACTGGGAAGACTGACTTAATCTCTTACCACTTCTACTCAATCAGCTTCACTAGCTCCCATGGGGGTTAAGGCACTAGGTGAGGACGGAACAGCCAGTTTGACGTGTGCATTTACAGCTGAGAGTCCTAGTGCTGTAATGCTGCCTAATGTGCAGTCAAAATGCCTACATATAAAGAGCTTAGATGTGAAAGGAGCTTATCAGTTGGAGGAGGAATCAACAGACTAGAAAATATTTAAGTCTGATCTTTTGTAATGTTTTTGTCCAACAAGCAGCCCAGGGTATGTATATCTTCAGAATAAAAGGTTAAAAAAATACACACACACACACACACACACACACACACACACACACACTGGACAGTCATATACAGCCTTCAAAACTTCCCCAGCATCATGGCTTTTCTTTCTATAGATCATTACTAATATTTGGCCTTCAGGCCACTAATGCTCTCTTCATTACCTTGAACTTCCTTAAAACAGCAAAGTTGAAAGTGCATTTAAAATATTTTTTCATTGAATAATCAAAGAACCCTGTTATTAAATGTGAAGGAAAAGAATTTAGGAGTAGTGTGCAGAATCCCATGAAGATAACTCTTTAGAAACAGAGTGTGAGCAGAACTCTGGAGGATACACATGTAACTACTGAGTTACATGACTGGGATGCCAACTTGTATTCAAGAGTTGTAAAGGAACTCAGCGAAATCTCACCTACTTCAGATTAGGAGTATTCAAGATTTTTGAAAGCAGTAGGTCTTAAACATATTAAATATACATTTTGGACCAAAATAAAAAGCTAACACACTGTTTAAGTCAGGGCTATAAACTGAATGGAGATTTCATAAAAGAAAATGAAGACGGGAGAAAAGGGAGGGGAGGGTAAAAGAGGAATCAAAAAATAAAGAAATATGGTGCCATTTCTACATAAATGACATGCAGGTAACAAAGATGATATAATTCAGAATTAATACTCAGAGTTCTTCAACCTTCCCTAAATGAGTTCAGGTAAACCAGATTTCTTCTCTTTGCTAGGACTTAAATATATCCATTTCTCTAATATTACATTATTCACACTGATTTTTAAAATATATTTATGTTATCATTTCATGCCAGAATTTCTTAAGAGAAAATCCAATTAGTAGTACCAATGCTGCGTTTGCAGAATAGGTGTCAGTAAATGTTTACTAATTAAAACAAATTATCTAATCAATCATTTATTTCATCACTTGGGATAGATTAGTGATTTTTATCTTAACCTACATTTGGTAATAATTTTCCTATGATATGTAATTTGGTAGTTTTCAAATCACTTAATACCATTAAAAGATTCTTATTGGATGGTTGGTTTTTGTTTGTTTACAAAGATAGATGAAGGCTTGTCATTCAGACTTCACTTGTTCTAGCTATAGCATATGAAGCAAAAAGCATTCTGGGAAACACATAATTGGAGTTAATCAACTGGTGGACCATCTACACACAATATATTTTGCCAAGACAAATAGCATATAAATCA
This sequence comes from Hyaena hyaena, assembly GCF_003009895.1. Taxonomy (NCBI): domain Eukaryota; kingdom Metazoa; phylum Chordata; class Mammalia; order Carnivora; family Hyaenidae; genus Hyaena; species Hyaena hyaena. The sequence continues at coordinate 50,673 of NW_024081471.1, read as the reverse complement.
CATCGCACTGTGAACACAATAATTTTGGAAAATGGCTTTCAGTTATTCACAAATTCAACAAAACACAAAACAACTGATCCTGGGGCACTTGGGTGGCTCAGTTGTTAAGCTTCTGACTTTGGTTCAAGCCATGACCTCACGATTTGTGAGTTCAAGGTGAACCATCCAGCTCTCTGTTGTCAGGGCAGATCCCTCTTCAGACTCTGTGTCTCCTTCTCTCTCTCTGTGCCCCTCTCCTGCTCTCTGTCCCTCTCAAAAATTAAAAAAAAAAGCACTAAAAAACCTGCATGTCTCCCTCTCTCTGTGCCCCCTCTCCTGCTCTCTGTCTCTCTCAAACATGAAAAAAAAAAGCATAAAAAAATAACTGCTCTAGGGGTGCCTGGGTGGCTCAAGTGGTTACACAACTGACCCTTGATTTCAGCTCAGGTCATGAGCTCACCATCCTGAAATCAAACCCTGCATGGGCTCTGTGCTGGCATGGAGCCTGCTTCGGATTCTCCATCTCTCTCTCTCTCTCTCTCTCTCTCTCTCTCTGCCCCTGTCTTGCTCATGATCACTTATTCTCTATCTCTCAAATAACTTAAAAAAAAAAACTAATCTAAATCCTTCATGTAAACATGGTTTTGCTGTCAAATTATTAGATACTCCATAATTTATATAAAAAAAATTTGAAATAGGTATTACAAATATTTTCATGTGATTTTTCAAGGATAGAGCTTAACTTTAAGAAGAAATGTATTCAGTAGCTTCTGAAACCCTTTTTTCCCCTCAAATTTAAGGCTAGGCATCTATATGTTGCTACTTATTTCTGCAAGTTACATAAGCCTATGCTATGAAATACACTACAAGACTATTTCAGTACTTGTATTTTTTGTCTTTGAATTTGAATATTTTCCCCACTGGGAGTTGAATTGTATCCCTCAATAGAGATATACTTGTGTACAGTAAAGGAAACAATAAACAAAACTAAAAGAGGACCTACTGAATGGGAGAAGATATTTACAGATGGCATATCTAATAAGGAATTAGTACCCAAAATCTATAAAGAACTTATACAACTGAATGACATGAATAAATAAATAAATATCCAATTAAAAACTGGGCAGAGGATCTGAATAGACTTTTATCCAAAGAAGGCATCCAGTTGGCTAACAGACACATGAAAAGATGCTCACCATTACTAATCATCAGGGAAATGTAAGTCAAATACACTATGACTGAGCACAGGCAAGAGAGGGGCAGAGACAGAGGGATATCTTACTCCTGTCAGAATGGCTAAAATCAGAAATACAAGAAATAACAAGTGGTGGTGAGGATGTGAAGGAAAAGAAATTTTGTGTATTGTTGGAGGGAATGCAAACTGGCATAGACACTGTGGGAAACAGTATTTAGTTCTCAAAATGTTGAAAATAGAACTGTCATATGATCTAGTAATATCATCATGGATATTTAACCAAAGAATATGAAAACGCTAATTCAAAAAGATGTATCCACCTCTATGTTTACTGCAGCATTTTTTTAAAATAGCCAAATTACAGAAGTGGCCCAATGTCGTATCCACTAATAGATTACTGGATAAAGAAGATGTGATGTGGTGTGTGTGTGTATACATATATATATGTATGTATACACACACACACATATATACATATATACTCATACATACATATAATGGAATATTACTCAGCCATCAAAAAGAATGAAATCTTGCTATTCACCTGGACATGTATGGAACTAGAAAGTATAATGCTAAGTAAAATACATCAGTCAGAGAAAGACAAACAATATATGATTTAATTCATATGTTGAATTTAAAAAACAAAATAAATGAATAAGAAAGGGACAAATCAAGAAGGTTACAGATTGTGGATAGAGGGAATGGGTGAAATAGATGAAGAGAATGAAGAGTACACATTGGTGATGAACACTCAGATATAGAATTGCTGCAGCAGTAAGTTGTATGCCTGAAACTAATATCACACTGTGTGTTAACTATGCCGGAATTAAAATTTGCCATAGAGGGTATCTGGGGGGGAGGTGGAATGAATAGGCAGAGCACAGATGATTTTGAAATGAAAGCAAGGTATTGGCAGAGTTGGTTCATGAAAATGAAATGTTCTATATGATACTATAATGGTAGAAACATTACATTAAAGTCATTACAACTTTGTCCAAACCCATAAAATGTACACCAGCAGTAAACTCTAATATAAACTATGAATTTTGAGTGATGTTAATATAGTTTCATCAATTGTAACAAATGGGCCACACTGGCTGGGGATAAGTGTGGATAGGTTTTTCTGAGAAATCTCTATATTTTCTGTTCATTTTTGCGGGAGCCTAAACTTGCTCTTAGAGAAAAAATATTAAAAGGAGAGAGCGAGCGAGCCAGTGAGTGAGCCAGCGAGAGCGACAGAGGGAGAGACATTGAAATCTAACTTCCAGTATCTCAGAATTTGACATTACTTAAAATTAAGACACTTATACAGGTATTTGTGTTATAATTAGGTCATTAAAGGGAGGCCTTATTTTAAAAAGTTTGGGCCAGAGAGAGGATTCGGAGACAAGGCGATACATACAGAAAACAGACTAAGTGAAGACTCAGGAAGACCGCCATCTCTGTGCCAAGGAATGGCTGAGCTAAAAGAAAGGCATGGAACAGATTCTCCTCACAGTCTTCAGAAGGAATATCTTGCTTTTAGATGTAAAGCCTCTAGAAATGTAAGACAATAGATGTCTGTTGTTTTAAGACACACACTTTTTAGTGCTTTGTTGAAGTACTTCGAAGAAACTAATAAACTTCCTTTGTCAGGATTCAGTAAAAAAGCTGAATTGAATATATAAAACATATCTCATGGATTTCCAACAGGCAAAGTTAGCTATAAAGCAATTAATGAAGAAAAGGCTATGGTATGCCTTAAGTAAATGAGGATTAGAGTGGGTGCTTTCAATAGGCAGTTGGAGACAGAGTGGCCGGGTTAGAAGCTGCCGTAGTTTTGGGTGGGGACTTACAGGAAAAAACAGATATGCTAAGGAGAAATCACTAGTAGATGTGAGGGTCAGTTAATCTGCAACTGGAAAGTGAAGCCCTTAGGGAGGATGAATACCTGGGAATGAAGAGCAGATTCCTCCACCTGGGATGTAGGTCCTTTTCACTAAAATCCATACAGTCGTGTCCTAATTCTATACAAATACTCTTTCCTCCTCATAATCTGCCACAGTAACTCTGTGAAGTTTGCACTTAACAAGTTATGGAGATCACTAGATTGTCCTAGCATATAGTCAAGGAAGGAAATAGGACAAAAAGAGTGTAGACAATTATCAATAATCCAGCAATTTGATAGAAAGTGGGAGTACTGGAAAGACACCACCACCATTATTATTCTCATTCCTAATAACATTCAAGGTGTTGAGCTCCTATTTTGTGACAGGTGATACACATGATAATGTATAAATGCTATTTCACTTAATACTTACATATACAGTATTTTATATACACACATAAATATATTTGATATATATGATAAACTTGATAAGAGTTACTTGATATATGTATGTATGTGTGTGTGTTACATGTTTGACTCCCAAATATCCATTTGAAACTGACAAAGAAAATATATGATGGATGTAATGGTATGCTATTCCCTTCTGATAATTGGTTCCAAAATGGTCATATGACTCAGTTCTGGTCAATACCATCCAAGGACCCTTTTGCTAAAGACTTCTTGGAATATTTTCTCAGCTTTAAAGAGAAAATCATAGAATACAGATTCTTTCTTTCCTGCTCAATGTTACTAAAGGAGCATTCAGTCTTAGAGGTTTCTGGGAGGGAACTTCTGTCCATGAGGAAAGCCAGTCTTCATGGACACTGCCAACATATGGAAGAACGTGCAAATAAGTCAATCAGGAAAAACATGGCCAGAATACAGATGGTCTCAGGCCAGGAGTTGGAAGCATCCTCAAACTCTTTCTTTAAAAGTTAATGAAGTTCCTTATTGTTAAAGTCTTTTTTTTAGTTGGCTTTTCTAGAACTTGTAGTTGAAAGCATGCTAACAAATAGAATTATTCCAATTTTATACAAGAATAAAGCACATTCAAATAGGGAGTTAAATTGCTCATGATCACAAAGCTAGTAGCTCTTCTATTGTCTTTAATCTCAGTCTTTCATGACTCACTATTCTTCATTCCTTATTCAGAAGATCTAAAGAGTCTTGAATCCAACACAAGAAATTTAACTTATGATTCAGCACCCTTCTTACCTTTTGAATAAAAAATGCTTGACAAATTACCCAGTTAAATTCCTATTTTTTCTGGTAGTCCTGAAAAATAAGACTATAGTGACAGTGGAAACTATACATACTTCCTTATTTTTTAAGACTATGTATTTTTTTAAATGTTTTATTTATTTCTAGGAGAGAGAGAGAGACAGCGTGAGCAGGGGAGGGTCAGAGAGAGAGGGAGTCACAGACTCTGAAACAGGCTTCAGGCTCTGAGCTGCCAGCACAGAGCCCGACGCAGGGCTTGAACCCACCAACCGCGAGATCATGACCTAAGTGAAAGTCAGATGCTTAACTGACTAAGCCACCCAGGCGTCCCAAGACTATGTATTTCTGAAGAGTATAAGGATGCTACGAAATACAAGTCCCAGCCCATTATGCTTATTTTTTAACTTAAATTTTGTAGCTATTGTTTAATGGACACTGAATAATCATTGAATTCTGAGTATGACAGCTAAAAATGTCAACATTAAGTTTAAAAAAGTCAACATAATGTCAACTATGAAATACAACATAGTACCCCAGTAAAATACATTTGAATTTTCTTTCTAGACTTTCCTGAATCTCTTGTGTTTCAAGCTATATCTTAATCACATGGTCTAATGGCAATAGAAAAATCCCTTACTCTAATTGTAATGGGAAGATTTAGAAAATTATTTCACACAATTTATTCCAAATTTGGTTCTTATCCTAATTATTGAATAACTGTAAATATTTCTTTCTTGTAATCTTATGATCTTGATGTGTTACAAGATCAACATAGCAGATGATCAGATAATTAATTCACTGAGTTTGTAATGTTGCATTCCAATTTAAATATTTCATATTAATCTTGGGATCAGTACTATTTACACAGAAAAACATTATAAATGAAAACTCCAGAATTTTACACTTCAATCTGGTTCTTATTTTTAGTTATTAAGATTCTGGCATAAGTTATACAAAGAAGTATAACGTTGTCTTCTATTATATTATGGCAATTTTATTGTTCTTATAAAATATTCCTAGAGCAGAGAAGTGTCCAAATATCCTTAGCTGTATCATAAGTACTCAGGCTAATAAAACTTTGCTACCTATGAAATACTTTATTTTCATTTTTTTAAAATTTATTTCTAGGAGAGAGAGAGAGACAGCGTGAGCAGGGGAGGGTCAGAGAGAGAGGGAGTCACAGACTGAAACAGGCTCCAGGCTCTGAGCTGGCAGTCAGCACAGAGCCCGACACGGGGCTCCAACCCACCAACCGCGAGTTCATGACCTAAGTGAAAGTCGGACCCTTAACCGACTAAGCCACCCAGGCGCCCCTACTTTATTTTCATTTAAATAATTAGTTCAGTTTTGCCACATTGTTACTAATTTCATCATGAGTTGGAGCAGTTTATCATCAAGAGATCGTATTTCCAAAGTTCTTATTCATATTTCCATAAAGTGACCTTGAGAGTGTCAAAGGTTTTGTATCAGGTGATTAAAAATGCTTTGAAATATATAAAGTATTTGACATGTCAATAGATTGAATACAGTTCTTAGGTACAACAACCATACATGTTAGTGATACTCAGTGTGATCATTTGAAATGTACATACATAAAAACAGGAAACAAAAGATCATTAAAAATGATCTGTGATAAAAAGACAAGAATTTGGTCTTCATTTAAACCTCAAATAACTATTTGTGTTTATTAAATTACTGGTCTTTGGAGAGTAGGTGCAAAAATCTTTTGTGCATTATAAAATATAATATTGTCCATGACATAATATTGATACACATGAATATCTGAAATTGTTTAAGGGAAGAAATTTCAAAAAGACATACAGAAACTAAAAATGAATGATCCTCTCTTGAATCTGTGCCATGGAAACAGCTGTAAAATAGAAAACTGAAAGATATTTATGATCTTCAATAATTCAGGAGTCATTATGTAAATACAAAAGGCAAACAATTTTTAAGTCATATTGTAATATGCACAAAGCACTTTAAGTAAGGACTTAAGTTTGTTTAAATCTTCACAGCTTAGGTAATAGTCCGATTTTTTTTCTTAATTCTGGGTCTCCATTTTTAGTTTATAATCATTAATTTACTTGTGCTATCAGAACAATAGTTTATCCACTTATTAAAATCAGGTAGTGTTGTATTAGATTCATCTTTTAAAGATTGCCTTGTAAATCAATAGTAATCATTCCTTTTTTTTTTTTTTTTAAGATTTGTACTTTGCTTTTGTTTCAAATGAAGAGAGATGGCAATACTTAAAAAAATAAACTTATCAGTAGAAATAACATTCACATATCAGTGTCTTAGTAACAAATTAAGAAGAGACCCCCAGATTAATTGCATTCAGGGGTACAGCTACAATGATTAGGGAAAAGTATATAGTTAACTTAAAAGTCTGTTTTGCTACCTCACCATGTATACTTGGGCCCATAGGAAAAATAGATTATTGATTCTTTATGCTGACCACTCTTGACTGAAATAGTCAGGAATTTCATGAAGGAAACCATATTTTTTTTCCAAAATAAGATATGGCATCAGTGTCAAATTCCAGAGGATGATTTCAATGGGGGCACCAGAGACTACCTGGCAACATTCACATAAGTGAAATACATATGGGCCACCGGCCCTTGGATTGTTCCTGTACAGGAATATCTTTATATATATATATAAAGAGGACAATATATATATATATATATATAAAGAGCATAAATATATATATTTATATATATATAAAGAGGACAATGTTTAAACAGAAAGGGAAGCTAATCCGCTAGCGACATTTACCAAAATGTACCACTGTGCAGGACAGCCTAAGAGGCAGAAAGGAGAGGACCGAGCCCAGGGTGTTCTTAGCACCACACTCTGTGCCAAGGAAACAAATTCAGGACTTTCTAAGTAGGAAGGGACCTAGTAAACAGTCTATGCTCTCAGTTAAGACTGGGAGGGAGGCCTCCAGCCTAGAAACCAGAACAAGGAGATACAAATTATTAGCGGCTGATGACCCAGCATGGAATCAGCTCAGTCCATACTGACTGCATCAGAGTTGAGGTCTCCAGTCCAGCGGCCAATTAGAGGATAGGCTGAGAAATCTTCACTAGAAATATTAATGAATTCTAGGACTTCTAGATTTTTTTTCAAAATTTCCAAGAAAATATAGAGGCAACATGAACAGATCCATATATAACTCTGATACTGAAGTTAATGTTAACAGAGTTTAATCCACTGAATAATGGGCTTAAAAATGGTTGAAAGGAGGGATGCCTGGAGGGCTCAGTGGGTTAAGGGATGGACTCCTGTTTTTCACTCAGGTCCGAGCTTGCTGTTGATGGGATTAAGCCTCCTACTGGGCACCTTGCTGACACTGAGGGTAGAGCATGCTGGGATTCTCTCTTTCTTGCCCTCCCATGTGCATGCTTTCTCTCAAAATAAATAAACTTTTAAAAATAAATTTAAAAATGGGGCACTTGGGTAGCTCAGTCAGTTAAGCGTCCAACTTCAGCTCAGGTCATGATCTCACAGTTCGTGGGCTCAGGCCCTGCATCAGGCTCTGTGCTGACGGCTCAGAGCCTGGAGCCTGTTTCAGATTCTGTGTCTCCCTCTCTCTCTGCCCTTCCCCTGCTCACACTGTCTCGGTCTCTCTCTCTCTCTCTCAGAAATAAAACATTAAAACAATTTAAAAAAATAAAATTAATTAAAAATGAAAATGGATGAAAGGCTGTAGAATTTGACCAGAAAACTATGGTCTATATAAAATAACTACATGGCCTCATCAGGGAAATACAAATCAAAACCACACTGAGATACCACCTGACACCAGTCAGAGTAGCTAAAATGAGCAAATCAGAGAACTCTAGATGCTGGCGAGGATGTGGAGAAACGGGCACCCTCCTACACTGCTGATCAGAATGTAAACTGGTGCAGCCCCTCTGGAAAACAGTGTGGAGGTTCCTCAGGAAACTAACAACAGAACTCCCCTAGGACCCAGCAATAGCACTGCTAGGAATTTACCCAAGGGATACAGAAATGCTGATGCATAGGAGCAGAGGTACCCTAATGTTCATAGCAGCACTCTCTACAATAGCCAAAACATAGAAAGAGCCTAATTGTCCATCAATGGACGAATGGATCAAGAAGATGTGGTTTATCTATACGATGGAATACTACATGGCAATGAGAAACAATGAAATCTGGCCATGTGTAGCAACATGGATGGACCTTGAGGGTGTCATGCTAAGCAAAATAAGTCAGGCAGAGAAGGACAAATATCATATGTTTGCACGTATAGGAGGATTAGGAGGAACTTAACGGAGGATCATGGCGGAGAAGGGCGGAAATGGTGGGGGAAAGGGAGAGAGGCAAACCATGAGAGACTCTTGAATGCTGAGAAACAAACTGAGGACTGATGGATGTGGGTTGGAGGGGGGAGATGGGCATGGAGGAGGGCACATGTGTGGATGAGCACTGGGTGTTATGTGGAAATCAATTTGACAATAAACTATTTGTAAAAAAATAAAAATAAATAAAAATCTCTTAAAGCACAATAAAATAAAATAACTACATGGAAATTCCAGAAAAAATGTAATCTAAATCAACATATTAACAATATAATGACAAACTAGAAATATAATAATGAATTGGAAAAAAAAAATAGATGAATGGAAAACACATAGACTGAAAAACAAAAGCAAAAAGAGTAAAAATTTTTTAAAGAATTATTTAAGAAAGTGATCTTATTATATTAGAATCCAAGAGGCAAAAAAAAAAAAAAAAGGAAACAATTATTGAAGAGAAAATAGCTAAATCTTTTCCAAAATTTGAAAGCCATCAACCTACACCTTTGCTATACAGTTGAAAACCTAAGCATAAGTATTCATTAAACTTCATGGAGGCCTATCTCTATTTATATACATCTCAATTTATTTAAATATACAATCTATTTAATATACATGTTTCATGCTTATATGTAAAAATATACATGTGTATATATATATATAATATTCAGAAATGTCCTGTTTATTCAAAAGGAACAGGTTATTTTAAACAAAAAAACTAATATAACAGACCAAAAATATTCTTCAAATACTCAAAGGAAATAGACTATCAACCTACATTTTTATTCCCATTCCAAATATTAACTTTAAAATGAATGATAGATTTTTTTTTCAGAAGAAAATTGGCCATATGTTAATGTAAACTATGTAAACTAGAAGGGGACTTCTTTAGCCCAAGAAAAAGTATAACAGACGTAAACAGAGCTGTACAGACATAAAAAGAAAACAAGTACATTCAAAACCATAAGTGACTTTTAATTGTATGAAGTTATAATAATGCATATGGTTTTAAAATGTAGAGAGAATTAAAAGCATGAAAGACATTGAATACAGGTAAGTTTAAGAGGTCATAATTTTCTTACGAATGATATTGATATTAATAATAAGAATTTAGTTACTCATTTTGGATCTCCAGTTTACCTACCAGGGAAAGAAAAAAAAGTTACCTTCTACTAAAAAAGATCTAGAACTAAAATGCTAAGGGGAAGTAGATTTTAAATGGAGGCAAAAGGAGAAAAAAAATGTTACACAAGACAATGGGACAAAGAGTACTATAAAACACACAAAACCAAAGGTCAGTTATTACTTTGCAGGTTAATGGTGCATATCTGTTAGGTCAAGTTAAAATACATCCTAACAGATAAAATTTTTAAAAAAAACATCAACTATATATGCTGGTCATGAAAATCTACTTTAAAAATATTTTTAAACATTTATTTATTTTTGAGAGACAGAGAGAGACAAAGCACAAGCAGGGGAGGGGCAGAGAGAGAGAGAGAGAGAGATACAGAATCCGAAGCAGGCTGTAGACTCTGAGCTGTCAGCACAGAGTCAAATGTCGGGCTTGCACTCATGAACCCTGAGATCATGATGTGAGCTCAAGTCTGAGACTTAACCAATTGAACCACCCAGGCACCCCCAAAAATCACTTTAAATGTAGGAAGTGTCCTTGTTGTTATAGATGGCAGTCCTTTGTCATTCTCATGTCCTAGGTCATCAACTGTAATAATGATTTTTCAATAGTATATTTGGTCATACAGATAGTTTTAATGTTCACACAAGTCTACTTTTTCCTGAGAAGATCCTGTTTCTTCAGGTTTAGATTTTTCAAGATTTACCCATTTGTTGACTGTACTCAAACTGTTTTCTTCTAGATTTTCTTGCAACTTTTAATTAAGTTTTTAACTCTTCAAACTTCTATGTCAATAGTTCATTTCCCAGCTTTCATACACAATTCATAATTTTCTCACTGTCAAAAAGTGATTAGTACACCATACAATTACATATATTGTAATACATTTGTGCATGCTCTATTGTTTTACTTGTTCGTGATTTTTTTTCTTGCTAGTGTAGTACTATTTTAAGATTAAAGTTATAATATGTTCCATGACTACTAAAATAATAGTGACGGTCACTCTTTTTTGAAGTGTTCTGTGTTGTTTTTAAATACCTATTCTCTAACATATATGTGTGTGTATGTGTGCATATATATGTGTGTATATGTGTGTGTGTATCTATAAGGTTTTATCTAGAGACAAATATTACTGCAAATTTGTTGAACGTAGTTTATGTATTAATTTTGAATAGGCTTCTATGATAGTAAGCAGAGTATTTCTTGATATTTTAAAGTTATTTTTCCCTGATGCTGACCTTTCTATTTTTTCCATTATATCATAGAAGTTAAGTGGGTTCTAAGCTCACTTGTTAACTAGTAATTCTATTTCTGCATTAAAGGGAACGGGATATATTTTCCAATTTCATTTATACATCAGAATAGAGATAAAAATTGGTTTATACAGCTAATTCATCTGATTTTTCTACAGTTCCATAAGTATTTTATTGGATATCAGTGATAAATCTTATCTGTAGAAAAAAAAATCTTGGATTTCCATATTTTAACATCAACTATTCTTTTATTCCAAGCAGTACAACTTTAAAAACTGTCCTACATAGTAATCATTTTAATTCTCATGGTTTTAGTTTTTCTTTTTCTTTTTTTTTTTTTTTAAGGTTTACTTATTAATTTTGAGAAAGAGAAAGAGACAGTGAGTGAGGGCAGAGGTGATGAGAGAATGCCAAGCAGGCCCTGCAAAGCCAGCACAGAGCCTGATGCGGGCCTCAAACTCACAAACCGGGAGATCATGACCGGAGGTGAAGTTAAGACGTTTACCTGACTGAGCCACCCAGGCGCAACTCATGATTTTAGCTTTTAGGATTGTTTCACTGAGGGGAAAAAAAAGGGGGGGGCTGGCATTTACTGTTCAAGAAACAGGTTCCAGTCATCCTTGGACCCAAAGGCCAACATATGATTTACAAAAATACTTAAGATTGTCAGCCACAAATATGAAGCTTGACTAACATTTTTATCTCTTTCAATTCTTAAATTCCATCATTTATTCACTGGTCTCTATCCAAATCAGATAGTATGCTAACTTTGGAATGCTAGAGAAAATACCACAGAGATAATAGGCAACAGTATATATTTCGTAGATAAAACTAAGTTTCATCAAATATTTAGAGTGAAACATCAAAATGCAATCAAGATTTAGATACTTGGAAAGATGTTAATATTTTGCTAAAATTTTCAGCCTTTATCCAGATGTCTGGCAGCACATAAGGAAAACAAGACTCTCTGTGAATAAACATAATCTCAATTACTCCAAAATGCCGTTTTCCCACCCATTTCCAATTTTCTTTTTTTAACAGAGAACATAATCACACATTGGGTGATTGTAGAGATTAACAATCCTGGCTCCTAAGGACAGACTATTACAGCGCATTCACTAAGCATTCCAACGCCTATGCCATTTAAGCAGAGACTAAATTAGGAGACAGTGTAAACTTCAGCAGTTTTCTGCCTGTTGCTGTTGTCATTTTGATATAACCCAAAACACAGAAAGGATGCATTGAAGGCTTTTTGACTGTTGAGAGGGAAGTATTCTTTAAAAATGTAATTTTACTTCATTTTCCAGAAGAAGTAATTATAAGTTATTTTTATTTTTCTGTTGACATAAATCATATACCTACCTACTTGAAAGTGTTATTCGCCTTATTTTAACAAGTTCTTTTCTAATGTCATGGAAAATTAATGGCCTACAGAGTAACATCTAGCTTTGTTCTTTAGTTTATAATGGAAGCAATTATTATGACATATAGAATAATAAATATCTTATAAAAATATTAGAAGGGAATATTTTGTATCTTTTAGACTCGTTTTTCTTAATTTTCTGATAAACATTTCCACCTCAGTTTTCTGATTTTTTTTTTTTTTTTGGAAGAAATGTTAGGTGTTTTTTGTTTTTGTTTAGTTTCACGTTTTTATTTAAATTACACTTAGTGAACATACAGTGTAATATTAGTTTCAGGTGTACAATTGAGTGATTCATCAGTTACATAGAACTCCAGTGCTCATAGTCTGTTTAACAAAAAATCTACCCCCTCCTTCCCCCCAAAAGAGAATTGTATTAAATATATAACAAAAATACGGAGAATAGAAAACACTCCTGAGGTAGAACAAGTCGGGTATAATTTTGAACCTCCTGCTATTGAAACTGGGATGTATAGCAACTCCATGTTGCTATACCGTCACTGCCATCACCTAAGGCTTCCATACTTCTGCTCAGCTCTGCAGAAAGCCCTGTTAATCACTGAAGGGATTTTGCTAACATTTAAGTTTTGTGAAAATAGCTCACTCCAAACTTACCCCACCGGAAGAGATAAGCACCTACAGAGAAAACCCTGTCATGTTTAACATTTACTAGAATGACAGGACCAGATTTTTGGACACAGAGATCAACCGACCATAGACAGAAAACCGACCCTGACACAACCTTCCTCGGACCATTGCAGGCAACTAAGTATCTACAGACATGAGTCATCTCCTGACTCCAATTTCCTCCTGCTTCATGCTCTTCCTACGGTAAGAGAAACTCAAGTTTTATGCTGAGTTAAGATGGTTCTTTAGGACAACAATTGGCCATCTCCTCTGTCTGCGAGTGTCCCTGAATCAAAATGCTTTCCTGAAAATCTTGCTTCTTATCGGCCTTTCCCATGGTGGGAAGAACAAGCTTACTCTCAGTTACATTATATTCTTCTGTTTCGTATGCTAAGTTTTTATTTTAAGAATTACTGTTTCCCCTGAGACAGCGTTTCCAAGTTTGCGGCCAGAGAGAAACATATATTGAGTTCTAATTATTAGAAAACTGTCATTAAAGACTCTAAGTTCAATTAGGGCCAGCTGTATTACTTTCTTAATTTCCTTTTCTTATACCCGCATCCCTTATGTTTACAAAAGATTTTACCTTTGGAAGTTTATGATTTGTCATCATTGTATATACTGATGTGGATAAAAACCGTTTCCTCATGTTATACAATGTGAATTTTGTTTAGGTGTTTATGTCTGAATGTAGTTTTATAACATCTAAAATTAACCCCGGTACATCCAGACTCCGTTTTGTGATCTTTTCTCCTCAGCTGCTATTTACTCCCAGGCTTTCAAAGGTACTTAACATCCTACTGTGCTTCATGACCCTCCACCCCTGCTCATACCAACACTGATATTTATAAGGAGAAAAAAAAAATAAAGTGTGCTTATCTGTTTTTCACCTGTTTGTATAGATTTCACTTTATACTTTAATGCATTTAGAAACAATTATAATTCCAACTGAGTAAATATATATTAAATTCAAGTAATTATGGCTTATTATATAAATCTCAGAATTTATCTGCTGGAGGATAGGATTGTGCTTATTAAAGAGTAAATTTCCAGACTGCTGTACCCAATAGAATTGTTACCTGGGTGATTCAGGAAGGACTCCTAGACAATTATTTTGTATAATGTAAAAGACACTCTCATTTGGTAAACTCTATGGTAGTTTATAAGTCTCCCACAGCACTAACATATTAACTTTAAGAAGGAATGGCTTTACCAGTACATTCAGATATATGCCACAGACCAGCGTGTAAAGAGCATAAGAAATACTGCTGATTTCCACAGAGCATCAAAGTAGGAACACCATTAACAGAAAGCATGGTAATACAGGCGATAATGACTGTTGAAAGTGTGGAATTTAATCATTGAAAACAAGACTCAGGAGTCTCCAGTTTGTATACCAGCGGCCAAACAAACTACAGAGCTAGCCCCAGTTAAAAACCTAAAATGGCTGATGAACGATAGACAATGAGCCGATATGATGGAAGAGCTATATTATCAACAAAACAGCTGACCCTCCATCTTGTATTGCTGACAGTTTTCATCAGTTTCTTGAATATAAAGAAGTAATTAAAATAAAAAACAGACACCAGACTTGAAAGTGCCCTGAGCAGACAAAACCAATGTAATCATACATGCAATGCTTAATTTAGCTTATTTTACAAGGCTAACTTGGCATGGGTCACTTCTTGTTATGCCTCTGGAAATGACAAACAAAACGTACACCGGTTCCAAAAATTGATGTGAAGTAAACATTGGCCAATTTTCTATCACACAAGAAAATTCTAAGAATAAACAGTCACTGCTTTCTCACTATATAAGCTGCTTTATAACAATATATCCCAGAGCCTTATTCCATGTTTTGGTTTGGTGAGTCGTCTTTTGGGTGTGTGCACAATGAACTTTTACTAATTACTACTTCGGTGATTCATGGTTTTGAGCCTATTATTTCTAAAATTTTGACAAAGTAAAGGTAAGAACTGCATTGAGATTGTATTCTGGTGTTAACTGTCATGTGTGTATAGTGTTCAAATTGAGCTGGATGGGAGGCATGTACTTGTGTCCATAATTTAAGACAGTGAATATGTGTTCTGTTTCCCCTTCAAGCCCCTGGGCCATGGTTCCCACCGTCTTACCTCCTTCCCAGGGTTGAGGAAGTTTCCCAACAAAAGTCAATGGATGTGTTCAGCCGAGATTATGGGACCATCACCTGCTGGAGCTGAGCTGGAGGAAATGCAGTGTCTGCCATGGGTTGAACGAAGAGCTGATGAACTGAGGGCCTAGGAACCAGAAGTTCCAGAAGTTAAAACTTACGTGCGACTCACGCACAGAACTCCCTGAGGTTGTGCTTGGCGGTGACGGCCCACACCTGGATCTGACTTTGAGCCCGCCTCTTCCATTCCTCTTGATCAACCACGTAAGTATATTCACCTTTGATGCTGCAGCCCCACTTTGTGGAGGTTCAGAAACTAATAAAACCAGGGGCACCTGGATTTCTCAATTGATTAAGCTTCTAACTCTTGATCTCAGCTCAGGTCATGATCTCAAGTTTGGGAAGATCCAGCCCCAAGTGGGGCTCTGCGCTGACAGCATGTGCCTGCTTAGGATTTTCTCTCTGTTCCTCCCTGCTCCCACATGTGCTCACTCTCTTAAAATAAATAAGTGAACTTAAAAAAAAATAAAACCAGAAAAATGAAGGACAGAATGAAGGGCCCATGGGCAGGCAGTGAAAATAGGGAAAGGTTTGTGATCACAGGGATCAAAATTCTTTAAGTGAAGAAAAGATTATGAACCATCTGTGACTAGAATAAGAAGGAGAAAGCGAAAGCTTAAGTATTTCTCTCTACGAAGGGCATTAGTTCATTGGCTCCTAACTAATACATTGGATTAATAACTAATAACTTATGTCCTGCAATAAAATAAGCAGAAAATCATAAAATATTGAATATGGTCTAAAAACTATCTCAACCAGACTGTTTCACAGCAGTATTTTCAGCCAAAATCCTAACTCCCAGATCAAGCATTCCAGGAACTCAATGTCTTTTGAAGAAACCCCACGCCTATTTTGTTGTGTTGTGCATGTGCGTCCATTCAGTACAAACAAGAGTTCTCTGTAACAGCCCTTGTCAAATTGTTGGCTTTTAAACAATGTACTGAAACATGTCTATCTTCTCAATCTTCTCTGTTTTTGCAATAGTTGATTACAGTGCTCTTCAAAATGGACAATTTGGGTGAAAGGCTTTCAAATATCCTCTCGAAAAGTAATTCAGACTCACATATCATTGGCCAAAAGGATTTATAGAAGCAACATTTTGATTGCATTTTGAAAGAACACACACAAATAGGAAGCAGATGAGTGATAGCACCTTAAAGGAGATATTTATGGAAAAATATTTCCCATACTTTAATATAGAACTTATTGCAGTAACTATGTACATATGAGCAAAGAAAGCTTATAAAAAATAAATGTTAACATAATTAAACATACTTTGGCGTCTGGAAATTATGTTATATGAAGTTCCTCCTCTCTTGAGCCCAAAGCCTCAGTCTGTGTGTGCAGTGCCAGAGCCTTGCCTCTCTCCTATGCCCCTGCCCCGAATATTCATCTACCCTGCTAGCAAATTAGAATCACCTGGATCACCGTAACGTCACCTAAGCTCTTAGAGACCACTCTCAGATACTAAGATTTACTTGGTCGCAGCTGAGACCTAGGGGACATGGGGATTTTTTAGATGCAGTTCATCTAAAAATATATTTTAGGGGCGCCTGGGTGGCTTAGTCGGTTAAGCGTCCGACTTTTGCTTAGGTCATGATCTCGCGGTTCGTGGGTTCGAGCCCCGCGTCGGGCTCTGTGCTGACTGCCCGCTCGGAGCCCGGAGCCTGTTTCAGAGTCTGTGACTCCCTCTCTCTCTGACCCTCCCCTGCTCACGCTGTCTCTCTCTCTCTCCTAGAAATAAATAAAAATAAATAAATAAAAAATAAAAACATATTTTAGATATATTTATATATGCCGTTCATAAATATAAGCCTATAAGTATAATAAACACATATATGCATATATACCAATATGACATTAATTAAAATATTATATTAAATATATCTCCCAACATTTCTTACATACATATTTAAACTTTATGTATGGGGGTGCCTGGGTGGCTTAGTCAGTTAAACATCTGACTTCAGCTAAGGTCATGATCTCACGGTTCATGGGTTCAAGCACCGCATCGGGCTCTGTGCTGACAGCTCAGAGCCTGGAGCCTGCTTTGGATTCTGTATCTCCCCCTCTCTCTCTGACCCTCCCTCGCTCATGCTCTGTCTCTCTGTCTCTCTTTCAAAAGAATAAACACTATAAATTGATTAAAAAAATAAACTGTCTGTGTGATATATGCATATAAAACACACATATATGTGCATTCAATACATATACATGTACAAACACATATGTGTTTGAATAGATAGATGGAGAGATAGAAATAGATGTAGATAGAGATGGTTTCCATGTAGAGATATATTTAAAATCATGCTTCCTCTGAATTTCACAAGGCAAGTTAAATTGCATTAACTTCTTGGAATAGTGATAATTAATTAAAAATCACCCCTGTTGAACAATGGCTGCGCACAAATTCCTCTGAGTGATGTAATGAAGAGGAATGATGATATGGGGTATAATGTATAAGCAAAAGTCAGAAAATACAGGTGCTAATTCCCACTCTATTGAGGAGCCTCTAATTGCCAGGATCTATCTAAGGGTCAACCTGTGGTCATGCCCTATAGGTGACCTCCTGCAACACCTGAAGAAAGTTTATCCAAGGGTTCTAAACAGCCCGTGCAATGGATCTGGAAATAAAAGAGGATCACGCAGGTGGAGTTGAAAGGAAAGGTGTTGAGAAACATAACAGGAACCTAGATCTCATAGGACTTTGGGGACATTCCAAACATACTTGTTTTTGTTTTGTTTGACTCTAAGAGTGAGGGGAAGTTATTGGAGTTTTTGAGCACACTCAGATTTTAAGAGAAAACAATTGGAAACCTAGTGATGTACTCTGTTTCCCTCAGCTTATTAAAGCTTTGCCTCAGGGCATTTGGTGGCTCAGTTGGTTAAGCTTCCGACTTCATCTCCGGTCATGCCCTCAGGGTTCCTGGGTTCCAGCCCTGTGTCGGGCTTCTTGCTGACTGCCAGCTCAGAGCCTGGAGCCTGCTTCAGACTCTGTGTCTCCCTCTCTCTCTGACCCTCCTCTGCTCACTCTTTCTCTCTCTCAGAAATAAATAAAAAAACATTAAAAAAATTTATAAATGTTTGCCTCATGGCCCAGAAATGCTAGTATTATGTGTCCTTACAAACCTGATAACAGAGCAGAGATTAGCACTTATGTTTTCTGTACCAGGAAGACAATGATGATTAAATCATGAGAAATTCATCAGTGGGGAAGGCATTGACTTAAATGTGTAACAACCACAACATTGTTTCTTGTACTTTTTTTTGATAACTTCCTATAACTGCCTCCCACCAGTATCTTTTGTCTTTAGCTGGAGATGGTATTTAAGGTAGTGATTTGGGAAATTTCTGCCAGTTATTCAGTTTTATTGGGTATCTCCCATATAGACAGGGGTATAAACTTGTTTGTTTTTCTCCTGCTGGTCTTTTATTACAAGGGAGTCTCAACCAAGAACCTAGGACAGTTTACATCTCTTAATATTATTATATCCTGTAGATCCCATTACATTGGAATCACCATTAAAAGAGAGAGATGGAGGGAGAGAGAGACAGTGACAAGACTCATAAATGTTATTGCTCAATCTCAGACTTTCTGCTTCTGGGGTTGTCATGTAGATGCTGATGGAAAACATAAAGAAAATAATGTGCTTCCAGCTTGAAGCTGAGAACTACCAGACTTTCTCCTCCAAGGACCCCACACTTGAGCACTTGTCTACCAGGGTTTATAATGTACAAAAATTAATGCTTGATTTTTTCTTTCTTGTTAAGCTTGGATAATCTATAGATATATAATTATTAGATGGAATTTCCAAATTTGTAAAATCTACCAAATGATCAAAATGTATGATTTCAGCCGTTCAGTTTATATTTTGGTAATTAAACAATTTAACCTATATTTTTTTAAAAACAATTTAGTTTATTTATTTTTGAGACAGAGCACAGGTCCGGGAGGGGCCGAGAGAGAGGGAGACACAGAATCTGAAACAGTCTCCAGGCTCTGAGCTGGCTGTCAGCCAGAGCCCGACACGGGGCTCAAACCCACGGACAGCGAGATCATGACCTGAGCCAAAGTCAGACACTTAGCCGACTGAGCCATCCAGGTGCCCCTAACCTGTATTTTTAATGATACTAAATATTTATTGAAGGATTACCTCCATGGCCCTTAACAATTTTGGTTCAGATGGTGAAATATAAGACCAATTATTGTAGCTAATATTTAGACCAACTTCACACCCAAGGTAGTGACAGAATAATGAAAAAGAACTGAGAATCTAGAATATTGAAAATGCATTTGTACTTCTCCCTAATGAAATGCATTTTTTTCACAGGAAAGCAAAAAGAGGCTTTAAGAAAATTATCTCCTTAAAATAAAAGCCGAAATTGCACACAGACTTGTCTTCCAAATTTTTTCTAAATCATTTCTGTATCATAATTAAGAATAAAAGACTCACATTTTATTGATTATTAGTTAATAATTGGGCTAGGTTGGTAATCTATTTATATATTTATTTTTTGGCTATTGCTTTCAACTCTTCACATGCTAGGAAAATGGTTAATTTTCAAGTAAGACAATTTCTATACAATTATAGTTTATATAACAGTGATATGTTTGTCCTTTAACTCCCTCTATTCCCTGTATTAATTCATATATACTATCTTCCTCTCTTGAGTAAAGAAAGGTAATCAACAAAGTAGAGCTAATTTTTTTTTTTTTTTACTGTAGTACATAAGACTGTAATTTCTCCTCTTCAGTATTCTTTCTGCTTAAGTCAAAGTTTCAGAGGAAATTCTAGCTGATAGTCATTTTGTATAGAAACAGACTCAGTAGGGAGATTTATGAAACAGCATTTTTTTCCTTTTATTTAGATGGAACTGGGTAGATGTTTAACATTCTAGTTTCCTCTCTTCAAGAGCATAGGGATATAACATTTGCAAGGCCCCTTTGCAGTTAGGGTGGGTCTATGTCACTATTATAGACAAAGCAATGTGGACAGAAGTGATAGAATATTTTTCTGGGGTGCCTTGGTGGCTCAGTAAGTTAAGCATCAGACTCTAGCTCAGGTCATGATCATGGTTCTTGAGTTGGAGCCTCACATCGGTCAGTATGGAACCTACTTGGGATTTTCTCCCTCCTCTCTCTCTCTCCCCCTCTCTCTTTCTCTCTCTCTCTGCTGCTTCCATGATCTCTCTTTCAAAAATAAATTAATTAATTTAAAAAAGAAGATTTTTTTGAATTCTGACCCTTGGAATCATTTTGTATACCTTGCGTCTATCCAAATACTGAAAGCAAAGGGGTCCAAGATTGAGAAACTACCCAGTGAAAGAAGCCTGGATGCCGAGGTCACCCCTTGGAGGAGAGCTGTTCCAGAAGGCACGTTCAAGGTGAATAAGGAATACAATTTAAATGCACTGTGTTATGTATGTAATAGGGGACTATTGTTCACTAGCTAGTGAGAATTTCTCTCACAAAGCACCCACTATGTAACCAGCCCTTTTTCGAGGAGCTTTACATTTATTTATGGCAAGTAGCAATCCAATATCTGAGTCTGAAATCTATATTGTCTCCTGCTAAAAATATGAAATCAGTATAAATAATTAGTACATTCATAAGACGGGATTTTGTTTCTTTCTATGTAATTATTATTAGCAGAGATCACAGTTAGTATTTTACAGTGTAAAATAAGAGATGATTACTTGTAGTCACATGAAAAATTACTAATACCAAGTTCTTGCTCTGATAAACAAGGCTTCAAAAATACATTAGGGTCACTTTACATGAAGTGTATACTTGAATGTTTAATAGATGTGCAAATTTTAGTGTCTTTTATGTTTTTTGGAATCTTGACCTAAGTATGTTTTCCTTTTAAAGTATGATGCTATGAATTGACATGGTAGCATACTATCAAATACTATCATATAATTAGCCAACTATATAAAGAATTAATACTGCTTTACTGACAAGTGTAGATAGAGTGAATTGGTAAATAAATAAGTACAATTTAATTAATCTAATAGTTAATATGGAAAACAATAATATTATTTTCATTATGCAAATTATCCATATTCTCTCTCCCAACACACACATACACATGTACATACCCTTTGTTGTTGACTGAAATTTTAATGAGATAAAATTGTACTGGTGAGAGAATTTCAAACTGAATTGTGGAGAAGGTATTGAAAATATTATTTTTAACATTTTGCCATGAAACTGAGAGCCTGATGTGATTAGGATCTTTCTATTGATTTTTAAATAAAAATTGAAATGAAAAGCAGCTATTTGGGTTTAAATAAGACACAATACAGTAATTGAAGCCTTGTTTTTTCTCTGTTCTTAGAGAACACATTCTTTCCTTCTAACAGCAAAGGTGAACATAAATGTGCCTCATACGCTTATAACATTTTAACAAATTCATTATTTTAGTAAATAGTAATATTTTTAAAGATTTTACTTTATTCTGGGAAATACTGAGTCAAATTCACCATATTGGAGCATTCAGGAGATAAATGACGGGCATACATTTTCAGTGGTGGAAAGTCACAGTGTTCCTTTTTATTAAAAGATGGATTACATTCTACCTCGAGCCAGGACCCTCATAAGCTAAGCCAACTTATTAGTCCTCATCTTTTTCTTCTTATTCTGTATCTATAATAAACTGCACTTTCAATTTGCAACTTTATTTAAATAATTTTGTATTCAAAACATGCATGATTTCTCTCCCTACCCCACAACAAAAACAACAAACCACTTCACACTTCTGTCTCTGGCAGACTGATTGCATTCTGATGCCGAGAGTCTGATTTCAGAATTTAGTCGTGATACACAAGGCATGACAATAACATAATGAAAATGGTTTCCGTAGGTAGCTCTTGATTAAAGTGTTTCAACAAAAGGCATTTCAAACATGTTATTAGCAATGATAATTTTATGGGTTAGCTAAAAACTATTAAGGTGAATTCTAAAGTTTTCCTGAAGGCTTCTTATCAAAACATTAAGTAAGGACTTAAGTAAGAAGGTCAATAATCATAACATGAAACTATCAGAAGAATATTGAAGACAGGGTAGCCAGCACAGAGAGAAGCTAAGGACATGTGGAAAGAGGAGGTGCAGGGAGACAGGGAGACGATAATGGAAAATGGGCTTAACATTAAGATAAGAAAAATTCTTCTTAATGAGGGTTTTCAGAAATTCTTCCCACATGTTTTATGTTTTATCTTTATTCTTCTCCCTAAGAGTCTTTGGTTAAAATCTACATTATGATTGTTGGTTGCTTGCAATTATATTGTTTCATCTTGGTTTGTTGTTGCTGTTCAATTTTTTAATTTTTTATTTATTAAATAATTTTATAATGTTTACTTATTTTGGGGAGAGAGACACAGAGTGCGAGTAGGAGAGGGAGACACAGAATCCAAAGCAGGCTCCAGGCTTTGAGCTGTCAGCACAGAGCCTGACGTGGGGCTCGAGCTCATGGACTACAAGATCATGACATGAGCTGAAGTCTTATGCCCAACCAACTGAGCCACTCAGGCGGCCCTATTTTTGTTATTTTTAAAATAAATTTTAGTTCTTTTATTTTTACTTAACTAATTAATCAATTTGTTTATTTTTCAGAGAGAGAGAGAAAAAAAACATGAGTGGGGGAGGGGCAGAGAGCGAGAGAAAGGGAGAGAGAGAATCCCAAGCAGGCTTTGTGCTGTCCATGCTGAGCCTGATGGGGGGCTCAGTCTCACAATCCATGATTTATGACCAGGGCTGAAATCAAGAGTCAGATCCCTAACTGACTGAGGCCACCAGGTACCCTTCAATATTTGTTATTTTTAATTGTGTTGGAGTTATTTGTGGTTTTCACTTGTCTTTGAATGGAGGGCTTTTGGCTCAGGATGGTCCAGGCATATTCACTATAGTCAACTAACTTATTTAAATCAAGGGGAGTAGAAGTTGCAGCAGCTATCTGACAAATACCTTATAACTAAAAAGTAACCTTGAAGTATTCTTGTGTGTAAGGAATATTATCCTGAGTTGCACCTGCAGCCTAACAATTTACTAGTCTTGTGATGGGATTAATCAATTCCCCCTACTTTCACTCTAACCCACTATCAAAATAGAATTTGAAGAACAAAAAGAAATCACTAGATGCTCATTGCAAAATCCTTGTGTAATTAGAGGTTCAGACAAAGATAAAGCCGGAGGAATTTTCCACTGAAGAAGAGGGTCTTTTTAATGAAAAAACATTCAGGTACCATTTACATTTAAGATTAAGAATGAAGATGTTTGTTGAACACCAGACACTGCCTCAGGTGCTTAGATCTGGCAGAGATCAATACAAATGAAGTTTTACTGTTGTGAATGTTTTCTTCCAATTAGAGGATTACACAATAAACAAATGCATAAATTAATAGCTTATAAACTGAATGATGTGGGTATAAAGAAGTTAGATACTGGGCAAAAATGGCAACAGGGTTAGTGATGAAATTCACAGAAACCCGCAGGAATAATAAAGGGAGCCATGCAGGCATGTGGAGAGCAGCCATTGCGAACATAAGAGTCACCGGATCATAGAGAACACAGGGATGCTGATGCAAGGTGAGGAGGGAGGCAGATCATGCACGCCAGACTCAGGGCTTTCATACTTAGTGACCAACAGGGTTGTAAAGAGAAGAGTGAGGTGGAGGGGTCTGAAACTTAGAAGGACTGTTCTGACTACAACAGCCTGGAAGAGGGCAAATGTAAGCAGTAGGTAGGTAGGAACTATTGCAAGGGTCAAGTTGAAATATGATGGTGGTCTTCACTAATTAATGAGATGGTATGTTTTGCTTTTACCTTATTCACTAATTAATGAGATGGTATGTTTTGCTTTTACCTTAAATTGGTTTTCAAAGTTTATTTATTTTTGAGGGACAGGGAGAGACTGAATGTGAGCAGGGGAGGGGCAGAGAGAGAGGGAGGCACAGAATCCAAAGCAGACTCCAGGGTCTGAGCTGTTAGCACAGAGCCTGATACAGGACTTGATCCCACGATCCATGAGATCATGACCTGAACTGAAGTCAGACACTTAACCAACTGAGCTACCCAGGTGTCCCGGCATATGTTTTGCTTTTAGGGCCTACACCATTTGCTCATGGACAGGCCTAGAGTGTTTGAGAGAAAGTGATCACTCAAACCATAACACCAGGCTTTTCAGAAAGCATTGCCACTTGCTGAGAAGGACAAGGCTAAAGGAGAAGCAAATCCCATGAGATTAGAGTGATGTGTGAGTGTGAGTGTGAGTGTGTGTGTGTGTGTGTGTGTGCATGTGCGTGCATGTGGGCGCAGGGAATCAGTCATGTGAGATCCGTATTATATACCATATTAGAGACTTTGGGTCAGATATTACACAAGAATCTAGTTTTACAGAAACGATTGGACACCTACAGCTTAAAGAAGTTATATAAATAGTTCATAAGTCTATATGAGGTCACCCCAAAAAATATAGATTAAGACAATTTCTGAATCCATAACCCAGAAACCCCATAGTGTTCACATTTGGGAAAATGAGGAAAAAATAAGCACACATGATTGAGAAGGGATGACTATGTGACTGGAGGAGAAAAAGAGTGAGTTGTGTTCTGGAAACATGGGAAAAACCAAAAAAATCTAGCAAGCCATTAATTTTTTTTTTTCCAGAAAGATACAAACAAAGAAAGAATTAATGCCATGGATTTGGCCTAGGAAATTTGAGTAAACACTTATTTGGAGTAGGACAAAAAATCATGTTAACAGGTAAAGTATGATTTCTCATGTGAGTGTAGATTCCAAATTCTTCAAAAGCAAATTCAGATCCCAGATGGCAGGCTGTGTCAGCCCTTAGGGAACTCAGGAGGACACAGCAGTCCCCATTGGGAAGGAGAGCTGGGATCCAAGTGACTTCCCAGCCCCTTTTCCTTCCTCTCTCTCCTTACACGAAGCACCAGAATTCTCCCCTCACCCCAGAACGTTCAACAAAAGTATGAAAAATCCATTAGGTTTTCTATGGGACAGATCTGTAGCATGGCAGAAGGGACACTGGTCTATTGCATGTTGGAGGAGATATGGGATCCCTTCAATAGAAAGTTACAGAGTCTGAGAATTGAAGGGAAATAAGGAATAGTGTAGAGTCAGAGGTGAAGGAATCATCCAGGTGTTACACAATGTATAAACATTTAAATTATGAGACTTTATACTTTTATAAACCTCTATTGATACTTATGTTGATCTAGGGAAGAGAAAAGTGATGCTCCTAAATTAAGTGGTTGAATCCTACTTAAATCATGGCCATGCATTGCTTATTCCCTTATAGATTCTTTAGTGAAAGATTAGTGGTGGGATCTCAAAACCTAAAAGTCTAGGGGAACATTTCCTCCATCCTTCCCATTCTCTCCCAGTACTGACTCCAGTAAGTAGTATTCTATCTTCACAAGGAGGGAAAATAATGAGTTCTGTCCCAAAGATAACTACTGACTCTTTTTCATAAATTCTGGGCCTCAGTGAAGATATCCAGCATTTTCAAATTGTTCCTTGAATTTTTCCAGAAATTTCAGGATGTATACTTTGCCCTGATGGCTAATCTAGGAGTCCTCATCTCCTATCACTTCTGCATCACAGGTAAGCTGTTAATTTTAAATAGAATTATAATATCTAAGAAAATGGGAAGAGATTACTTGTTGCTAACAGTACATTTAACCGATTTCATCTTTCTAAACACTCTTCTAGTATCTCATGAAATTAATGATCGCCTGAAACTTAGCAGAGAAGTGGCAAGAACAAAACAAAACACTGTACATTAATCATGATGTGATAAATGAAAAAAGAAAATTGTGTATGCACCTATAAATAGGGAGAACAGACTGACGGTTGCCCGAGAAAGGAGGGTGGATGATGGACAAAATAGGTGAAGGACAGCAGGAGATACAAGCTTCCAGTTATGGGATGAATAAACATGAGAATAAAAGGCATAGAATAGGGAATATAGTCAATGATACTGTTATAGTGCCCTATGGTGATGGATCATTGCTCCCCTTGTGATGAGACTAGCATAACACATAGACATGTTGAATCACTATGTTATACACCAGACACTAATGTAACACCGTGTGTCAACTATACTCAAATATAAAAAATTAATTTTAAAAAGTAGAAAATAAAATAAGATGAAATATAAAATAAAATAAAATAAAATAAAATAATAAAATAGTAGTGCCTGGGTGTTTCAGTCAGTTAAAGGTCCAACTCTTGATATATGCTCTGGCCATGATCTCTTAGTTCATTGGTTGGAGCTCCACACTGGGCTTTGTGCTGATGAAGCAGAATTGCCTGGGATTCTGTGTCTTCTTTCTGTCCCTCTTCTGCCTGTGCTTGCTCTCTCTCTCTCTCTCAAAATAAATAAATTTAAAAAATAAATAATTAGAATAAAATATAATATAATATAATAAAATGATGTCTGCAGTTCAGTGAAAACCACAGTTGGAAACTGGAATTTAAAGAAGGAAAAGTTGTTTTGCTATAGATCTTACATAAAACAAAAACAAGCATAAACAAAACACACACACACACAAAACATAAGTGATATAAATGGCAGTGAACTTTTGCAGAAGGAAAGTTATAAAGTTATATCTGTGGATCTATTTGTAAAAACAGAAAAATTAAATATATATTATAACCATTATTAAATTCTCTTGAAAATAAAATAATTTAAGCATATCTAAATTTTACTAGGGTTATATTTTCAGAGAATAAAAATAAAAATAATGAGTGATTTCTTAGTATGGCACACTTGAGGATATTTGATTTGATTTGTTTTCTATGTTATCATTTAACCAAATATGCTTTATAATTAAATTTATACCCACAATATTTAAGCATAACTAACAATTATTGTATACTTATATCTACCTCTAGAGCCATCAGTTCATACTTTTTCCAAATAAGCTTGTTAATTGAAAGCACAAAAAATACTTGCAAATGCTATACATCAAGGAAAAACTGACTTGATTTGACCTCATTAAAGAAATATTTTGCATTGATAAACAAGTTATGCCAAGAAAAATGAAATATGACTAATTTCCTTTCAATTATTTCTGAAAAGCAACTTCACTCAAGAGCTGAAGGTGGAAAATGTGCTTCGTCTTAGTGGGATTTTATTAAGATTACTTGTTTACTTCTGCCAGTCAAATCTGACCTTTGTAACACACTATTTGTTTAGATCTAGTGGAGATAAATTGAGTGCACTGATTCTAAATTGAAGATCTATTAAGTAATAAGTAGGATGTAGTTTTATAATCACCTTCACATTATAAACAAAATTTACCACAAGATCAAAACATATTGACTTAGAAAAAGTGAATGCAAATTAAATGGAAGAGATTTTAGAAATGCAGTGAACAGAATTATAAGGTGGGATCCTATCAAGGATTTTTAAATATTTCTAATTTCTTTTGATTAACTGGTGATTATGCTGTAGAATATACAGCCAACAACAATTTTAAGGCATTTCATGAAATACGTTAAACAATATCTGGTTTAATAGAGAACAATATTTAGGACATAGGTATTTCAATTTCTTTAAAGAATAACTGGAGCAATCACCATTTTTCCCTGCTGTTTTTGGTTTTTAATTTACTATTATAATTGAATGAAAATAAATGTAGCTCCTCTGATTTCAAGAATGAGGCCATGGGGTGGGGTGGGGGAGTATGTTAATACATTGCTCTAATTCCTCTGTAATCCTACTTCATTATTTTATGCAAATAATTCCCATAAAGGATCAACTTATTAAGAAGAATTAGAATAAATGAATGTCATCGGTATCGGGTATTATGTCAGCAAGTTGAAAAAGTATACTACATTAAAAATTGAATCCTAGGAAACTTCTGCAAGTTTGTTTTTCAATTGTAATTTTTTCTTTTTTTTGGAAAACAATGTTGAGAAACTAAAACATTTATGTGATGGTACTCAGAGTTTTGTCCAAGATACAACTTTTTCAAAATATGAACAGAAAGTTTCACATCAAATGCTACAGAAATGTCTATTAAAAAGTATTCCTCAAATGTCATTTCTAACAAATTATAAGGAGACACTGATTACAGGTAGATTATTTTTAAATACTGAAGTCTCACTTTTTAAAGTAGCTTCTATGAAATAATTACTAAATATACCTGTTGTAATTGTTATATAATTTTAAATATATTTGGAAAGCTCAACTAATCCCATGTTAACTTTAGGATATAATCCCCAAAATTTAGTATTTCATTCAAGGCCTCTGTGTTTCTCTCCAAATGTATCTTCTACAGTTTGCAAGTAGTACCATCATATTGATAAAGATATAGTTTAAAAATATAAGTAAAAAATTAAAAGCTAAAAATAGAAAGCTTCTCTATCTGTACACATGTGTTTCTCCTGGCAGAAATGACCTTTCCTCCTTTCTCATTTGTCCAATATCCCAGACAGAGTCTAACGGTTATGTGTGTTATAGTAATAATTTTCCCCTTTCACAGCCTCAACCTGTAACTTATATTTGTTGACTGAACAAATCAATCAACAAATGATCAGTGGAGGACTTTAATATATTACCTATGAGTATTTCTCACAGTAGTGCTCTACATAATGAGCTCATTATGTTTCAGTTTGAAGATGGAGATGATCAGATTCACCCTCTCCCATTCATTGTACATACCTACCTCTCATTTCTATGCTGTAAACTTTTCTGGCAGTCCAGGAAGACCTGAAGCACTAGCTTGTATGTTGGACTGATCTCTTAATTAGGAAGAAGTTTTCTTTGCTGAAGTCACTTCACTTTTACATCTACTTCCCACTGGAACAAAATTTGAGATAAGCTTTTGTATCCTGTTCCATTGGTTGACACAAGGATATCTCCTTTCTATAAATCTAGGCCCTTCTGAAACATCTTAAACACTTCTCTGATAGGTTTTCATACACACTGTCCACTCAGCAACTGAATATAAGACTTCTTTAATTTACGCAAAATATTTTAAACTATAACCACAATGTAAGTAACTGATTATATGTCTCATGGGTCTTTGTTTGGGCTTTTCCAGATTCTAGAGATATACTCCATATATCTGATAAGTCTATTCTATCTATCTATCTATCTATCTATCTATCTATCATCTATCATCTATCTATCTATCTATCTATCTATCATCTATCTATCATCTATCTATCTATCTATCTATCTATCTATCTATCATCCATCATGTATAAATATTTCTTGAAAGAACCAATGAATGAATGAATGGGTACAAAACCAGAGAGAAAATGCACAGCAAATTTAAGAAGAGCATATACTGACTTTTCTAAGGCAAAGGACAGGTAAACTTAGGTTAGTTTACAGTAAGCCAAAGCATGCTCTTTAAATGCACATTCATTCTCTCCCTAAATATGTATTTCACAATTACCATTATGCTAAGCATGGAACTGTATGCTGGAGATTACAGCAAGGCAAGAAGCCCATGTGATGTGGGAAAAACTGTTATTGATCTCGGAATCACAATAACTCCAGCACGATTGCATCTCGTTGTAGTACTACCGATGCAATATATTCAGGTCTCCTTGGGAAGGATGTGTGTGTGTGTGTGTGTGTGTGTGTGTGTTTTCTGATTATTTCACTTAAGAGAGAATAACCTGAATGGTATTAATACATCCTAAAATATTCTCAAAAAATGGATCACCTCTAGGCAATTATAAACAAATAGAGTTTTCTATTGAAGAGAGCATATTTTATCATTTAACACTGTTGAAATAATTACTTCTTGGTTCTCCTTGGATTGCATTATTCAATATTGAAATAATCATTATTTGCCTCCTATATTGATTGTCTTCCTCAATTGCCATTGATACAGCAAATTTGGATTTTCATATAAAATATGAAAAAATATTTCAAATTCCTGTTGGGCATCACTGCTCATCAAACAAATAGGTAGCTGATAGATAAATCACAAGAGTCTTCTGAACAGCAACATTGTGCATTCATGAATGGAACTCTGGAAACACTCTCCCAGGACTTCCACAACCTAATTTAAAATGTAAGGTCAATTGGGAATTTTTAATGTTTTATGTGTGCAAAGCACGCTGTACTTACAAGAAGGGAACATCATTTATTTGCACAATTCTGTTATTCTCTCAGGTGTTTCTATATTTCTTGCAAAAGCCTTTATTTGCAAGAAAATTAACTACAACTTCATTTAATTTGTAAATTATTTGAAATATTTCTCAAGAGTTTCCAATTCGTTGATACTTTAGGAAGAGATTAAATAAAATAAAATAAACTCACAGAAATTCTGCATATGTGTTTGCTAGTTAAAGCATAAACTCATGACTTCAGCTGCTTTTTAATTAAAGCTTGTTTTGTTGAAAACTATGTGAGCCCACAATGTTTGTTACTATTTGTATTAGTACAGTAGATATTAAACACTCTTAGAGGAAACAGCAAAATGTTTCCTCCTCATACAGAAAGATGAAAATGGGGGAGTAAAGCAGGTGCAAAGCACAACCAGATGGAAATTATCAGCCATTAGCTTGCAATCAGCATCCTAGAAGAAAAGACTTTTAAAACACGAAAAGCTACAGTTTTCTCTTCCTGCAACATGAGGCTAATATTGCACTCCTGCACTTAAATACACATCTCAGCAGGTCTCCAGCTAAGAGAGGAAAATTCTGATGATCATACAGAAAACAGAATCATTGAAAAGTTCATGCTGAATAGCAAGGCTAAATTTCTCCTGCTACTAAGCTGATGGAGAACGTTCTAGAAAGTGGAATTAGCTTAAAAATTCAAAATAAAACAACAGAACTGAAGACTCAAAAATGTTTTGCTACCATTGGCTCTATCATGGTGTGTACTAATTATAGGCCCTAAATCCAAGTTGAAAGTAGCGTCCATCACCATTACTGTAACTTCAGTGTCAGCGGAAAGCTTAGAAACATCATTGTTTATTCCTCACCCCTCCCACAATAAAGCTTGGAGAGTAAAAAAAAAATTACAAAAAAGCATACATGGAAAGAGTGAAATAATTTTTTGTATTCCTCTCCATATTGTAAGATAATCTCTACACAATTCTGCTCCACATGTTCCCGGTTTTATAGCTTCAAGGAACAGTATCCATAAACATGCACCTTTGTCACCAGCAAATATAACACCTACACTCTGCTGCTTTAAACTGAGTCATTAGATGTATGACTTTGAAAGTTTAAGAAATCGCTTTTCTTTAGCCTGTCTTGCTGTTTCTCTGTGGCTCTTCATGAAGAATTTGAAGATATGCAAATGCTATTCATGAAATGATACAGATTCCTTAGTAGTGGTCTGCAAAATGTCATATTTCATTGAATACCATCAGGCATTCAATAAAAAAGAGAACAGACATTTCATCTAAATACTG
The DNA here is from genome assembly GCF_003009895.1 of Hyaena hyaena. Taxonomy (NCBI): domain Eukaryota; kingdom Metazoa; phylum Chordata; class Mammalia; order Carnivora; family Hyaenidae; genus Hyaena; species Hyaena hyaena. The sequence goes on along the minus strand of NW_024081471.1, from coordinate 19,023 downwards.
AGAAGCTATTAATTCCTAAAAACAAGAGATTTTTTGAGTTCCAGAAAAGTGTTTATTTGATAGCCACAGTTTCTTTATGTGGCCGCTTAATATTGAATTGCCATTTGCTTAATAAGTTATCATTTAAATGCCTTGATTTATACTGAGGTTTACTAAATTAATACCCATAAAGGATTTGTCTTTATTACCACTTTTTAGGAGGATCTAGTGAAGGTATGAAATGGTATCACATATAAATTATGTACCAAAAGCAAATGTTAGATGATTTTAAAAGCACCTTAAGCCTTGTGAGAATATTAACACATTTCCCTAATCCTACATGAATAGAAAGTATTTATTTCCTACAATATGTCTAGAAGACATTTAGTCTTATAAAAGAATTTAAAGTATTTAAATGTAAGAATTATTACATATACTACTCTATAATCATTATAGACTATTTTACATATTATTCAATATTATAAAGTTATGAGCTATTGAAATTTCACAGTAATTAAGTTTAATGCCTCCTATATCTGTGCTTACATATTCAAATATACAAACTACATTTTGCTTTCATATATGTTTTCATATGTTTGAATACTCTGAAATATATTATTTTACAAAGTATATAGGTATAATAGCCCATTGTACTGCCACAAAATAAGTGAGAATGATAAGGATTACACATGGAATACATGAATATAAGGAATATAGTTGCATAAGGAATAGATGTGGTGTGGCAGAGTGGACCAAGATGCATCAATGACCTAGACAATGAACCTCCAGATCTCCTCTGTGAGGTAGGTAAATGATCAATAGCTCCAGGTAGGGCACTCTGAAATCTACCCCATGAGACCGCTAGGGAACATATGTTTTTTGGCTGCTTCTAGCTAATTCTTGAAGACAACAGAAATACGAAGACAGGTCTGTCTCAGAGGGGAACTCAGGACCCTGATCTCTTTGTTGAAACTTAGTCTAGCTTTTCTTTCCTCTCTCTTTCACAGAGTTTCTACTTGTTTCCCAGACGGATGACTCCCCCTTCAACCTCCAGCTTTCCTCCTCATTTTCTCTCCTAGGCATTTCCCCACCCTCTCCCCCACCAAGCCCCTAAAATCTTATACATGACTAATCCCATCTTGCAATCTGCTTCTTAGAAATCTAGGCTAATACAGATATGATGGGAAGAACTATCCCAAGGTGAAGTGTTCTCATCATATTTTGAACTTGCCTGTGTGCCCAGGTCCATGCATGTTAGTGGGCTAAATTCACACTAACTGTATGCTCCTGCAGGAAGTTCACAAACTAACAGTGAAAATGAGAAAAAGATCATCTTTAATCTTATATTTGTGATGACTATTAGAAGGAACATAAGTTTTCATATAATTAACAACATCCACCCATTTAAATATAAATGTGTACTTAAGCATTACTTTATGGGGAAGCATAAAATATAAGGAATATACCCTTTCTGAGAGGGCAAACCAGTGTTGTTGGGAAGAAATGTCCAGAAAACCAACAGTTCTACCAAAGTAATAGAAAGGTATCGAAGGAGAGGAGGAAAGAAAGATCCAATTATGATGAAGAATTTTTGTTTGCTGAGAAGGCATATTTGTATTTTTGTGACTTGGTCCATAGGAAATATGTAGGAGTATTTTACATTGACATAAAAAGAGTAGTGCACCAGCACAGCAAGTCTGTCCATTTATGCCTGGGTGGTCAGTCAGCTGAGTGTCTGACTTCAGCTCAGGCCATGATACAGCAGTTCATGAGTTTGAGCCCTGCATTGGGCTCTGTGCTGACAGCTCAGAGCCTGGAGCCTGCTTTGGATTCTGTGTCTCCCTCTCTCTCTGCCCCTCCCCTGCTCATGCTCTGTCTTTCTTTCTCAAAAATGAATAAACATTAAAAAATTTAAAAATAAATAAAAAGCCAAATTTAAAGTAAGAAAACGGGGGCTCTAACCTAACTCAGTGACATCTGATATAACCATCAGTAAAATCACCTTGAATACCAATCCCTTAGTGATAAATTCATTTTCTGTGAGGATTAGGAGAGCTCATATTTGAAAAATTCCTAAATCCTTCTCCTCTTATAGGGCTCAGATGTACCTATACATTTAACTCTTTGCTAAGCTATATTTCTATCCTCGCCTAATTCTACAAAAAGATGCATTTAAATTAGGTTTATATGGAAGCAAAAAAAGATAAATTTGAGTTGCATTTTGGTGAAAAAGTATAGAAATCAAGTTCTGTGAAGGCAGGTTTTTCTGTCAGTTTTGGTGGCTGATATATCCCAAATCCTGGCATACTGCTTGCCACAGAAGTGGTGTTCAATGAACACATACTGGATTCATAGAAAAGTAAGGAGATGTCCTTGAAGCAGAAACGTTTGCTTGGTACCTACCACCTACCTCACAATATCTAGCACATGACGTAAGAAAAGGTTTTATCATATTTGAAATATTAGAGAGAGAATTCTATGTGTAATAGTATCTGTATTAATGCCACGTGGTTAATGTGCATATTTGGGAGGTTTGTGGCAGTTTCAGCAAAAATACCGCGGCTACAAACTGGGTTAACAAAGAGGAATATGGTTTGTAATCTATTATCTACATTTTATTAAGGGAGATGTTATGAATTTAGTCTTAGCAAGTATAACAATGAAGGCTATGCATTAAGTAAATGAGAATTTCCTACCCCTAACATGCCTGCATACAACACAGGAATGTGTTAGACAGTTGTTTTTAAAAGTTGGTTCACTATGAAGTGGAAATGTGCGGTTCAGGAAGAACCCAAAGAGTAAATTTAACTAAAAATGAAATATTTGACCCAACCATACAATTCTCTGTGTGTATATATTATATACACATATATATACACACATATACAGTATATATATGTAGCATACTTACATATATACACCTATATATTATAGATACACACATATATATAGTTGTTTTCTTAAAATTGTGTTGAAAAACCTTAAATCTTTTTTAATGTTTACTTATTTTTGAGAGGGAGAGAGAGACAGAGTGTGAACCAGAGGAGGGGTAGAGAGAGAGGAGACACAGAATCTGAAGCAGGCTTCAGGCTCTGAGCTGTCAGCACAGAGCCCAACACAAGGCTCAACCCGGTGAACAAACGAACGGCATGATCATGACCTGAGAAGACATCAGACACTTAACTGACTGACCCACCCAAGCGCCCGTGTCGAAAAACTTTTAAGCATTTTAGACAATTTCCTATTTTCTACATCATGTTTTCTTTGAAATAAAAAGCTTCATGCACTGTAGTATATTTATATTATATATAAAATATATGTTTAAGTGAAGTTTGGGTGCTTTCTTTTTCAATTTGATTTTTACACCTTCATAATTTATTTGAACGAAACCAATATAAAAGTATGTTTTCAGGGCACCTGGGTGGCTCAGCTGGTAAAGCGTAGACTGACTCTGAATTTTAGCACAAGTTATGATCTCACAGTTTGTGGGATTGAACCCCACATCAGGCTCTGCACTGACAGTGCAGAAAACGCTTGGGATTCTCTCTCTCTCCCCTTCTCTCTGTCTCTATCCCGCTTGTGCAAGCTGTCTGTCTCTTAAAATAAATAAATGTTTAAAAAATATTTTTCATATTTTACATTGGTCTTATTCTATAATTACAGTGTTTTCATTGAAAATATCAATAGAGAACTTTCTTTAGATGAGAAAGATTGCTGCATGAACACATATACTGGGCGTATATATGTGCACGTGTGTGCGTGTGTGTGTGTGTGTTTTAGTCTACAAGATCAATCATTATTTCTGTTGTTGGGACAGAAATTTCTCATTGAACACTGTACTGGATTCACCACTCAAAGAGCACGTGAATTGAGCACCTTCATTTACTTTTATCCCTGAGGATTTCTGCTGCTACTCAGCCTTGATACCAAAACCCTTGGTTTTTTTTTAATTTTTCTTTTTTTAATATTTTTAAAAATTTATTTCTGAGAGAGAGACAGAGACAGCGTGATCAGGGGAGGGTCAGAGAGAGAGGGAGACATAGAATCCGAAGACAGGCTCCAGGCTCTGAGCTGACTGTCAGCACAGAGCCCAACGCGGGGCTTGAACCCACAAACCGTGAGATCATGACCTGAGCCGAAGTCAGACACTTAACTGACTGAGCCACTCAGGTGCTCCACCACCCCTTTGTAAGACACCTTCTTCCTACACTTTCCCATTGGCTGTGGCCCAAATCGATGTGACATTGCCACTCTGTCCTAAAAGTAGTTTATGGATTTTCTTATTTTCCCTGGGAGGAGGGACTGTCATCACCTCCCCTAAATGACCATAGTCTCCAAGATCTGCCTTTAGATCAGTTTCAATTCACACTATTTTTCCCAACAAGCACTCCTAGAGGGACATTTCAGTATCACTCTATTTACCCGGGTAAAAGTCTTCTTCAAGTAAAGTCACTTCTAGGTCTGTCTCTAACAGCATTCAGTTTTTTCTGAGTTCTGATGATAATAACTTATATCTATATTGATAATAACACAATGGTTCATCTCACAAGGATGTTGTGAAAACTTTAAAAATAAAGAATAATAGGACAAAGTTTTTTGAAGACAATATACAAAGATACAGTGCTAGTCTTTTTATGTAAACCTGGCTAAAATGTCTCTAAACTACAAAGGAACTCTTCTATCAGAAGAGAGATATACATGAGGAAAGTTTAAAATAGAGTTTCTCTGTGATATGTAAAATACTTCAGTCTTAAATCATCCAAATTTGGGCTACCACTGGGCTTATTTTTACAGTACTGCAGGGTTCTGACATGTTTCTTTGGTATGAATCAATACATAGACCATCATATATTGATGAATCATGTCTTTTGAAACAACTAAAGGAGAATTTCATTGTCCATGCCCTTCTCTATCCCTGAACAAATCAAAATACTTTACTTACAGGAACAGAACTTAGCTTACAGTCAGCTTATCACTTTAGTAACTTTTAAAAACAAAATGCAGGGGGACGCCTGGATAGCTCAGTTGGTTAAGCATCAGACTTCAGCTCAGATCATGATCTCACTGCTTGTGGGTTCAAGCCCCGTGTCGGGCTCTGTGTTGACAGCCAGCTCAGAGCCTGGAGCCTGTTTCAGATTCTGTATCTCCCTATCTCTCTGACCTTCCCCTGTTCACGCTGTGTCTCTTTCTCTCTCTTGCTCTCTCTCTCTCTCTCAGAAATAAATAAAAGACATTACATTTTTTTAAAAGTAAAAACAAAATGCATGTTTGCAAGTAGTGATAAAATAGAAATAGTATTACCAATTTTCTTAGTGATTGCTTTGACATTAACATATCGACTTGAAGAGAAGTTAAGAAAAAGCGTAAAATCTCATAAAGTAAATATTAAGGCTTTTTAAAAGATTGATTTGACACAGTAGTATTTTTCTCCTGGACCACCATATTCAATGCAAACGAAGTAGATACTTTTTAGGATGCTTATCCAACATATGACCATTAATTCTATTTTCATAATTGCTCTTGTGTGAGGGAAGAGGTCTTATATGTTTGAAGACAATCACCTTGTCATCATTGATTGGACAAGAATGGACTTCGGAAATGTTGAAACAAGATGCTCACTAATAAAAATGTGGATATTTGAATTTGGGATTCAAAAACAGTCTCCGGATGTGTCTTGAAGTGTAGGTCGTATGAAAATGAACCACTGTTACTCAGTCTTGCTCCAATATGTGTATAAAGAACTAGAAGGTGTTGTTTCACACACATGCACGCGCGCGCACACACACACACACACACACAATAAGAGACAGAAGCATAGGTCAAACAAATAAGAAACTTGTATCAGTACATTTTTTGTTCATTTCTTTAGGGCTTATTATATCTCCTTCTTGAGTTATCTATGGCTCTCCTCATCTGGGATCAATGTTGAAGAAGCTGTACCTATCTGGCATATCCTGGTCTCACAAAGATTCCAACCATATGATATCTTTCAAGCTTCTGCTTATAAAAGTCATAAGTCACACCACTCACATTTTTTTTGACCAAAGACATTTATATGACCAAACTTCTATTAAACCTCACCCAATATCTCTTGTATATAATGTATAGTTTCCTTATTAATTCACTCAAATTGGATTCATGCAATATATTAATTTAACTTGTGTCAGTTGTTATCAGTAGACTATAACTTGAGATAAGTATGATGTGTGATATCATACTTCTTGCAGTGGTGGGGGGAATCACAGAACCCAAGAATTGAAATTGGGCAGAACCCAGAAAGAAACTGGGAAGAATCAAATAAATGTCACTAGGTGTATGAGTTTGTTATGGTGACTGTTAAAAATTGCCATTTACATGGTAGCTTAAAATAACAGAAATTTATTCTCTTTGATTCTGGAGGTCAGAAATCTGAAATTGTTATCAGTGGCCTGAAACTGAGGTGTTGGCAGAGTCATACTCCCTCTGGAAGATCTAGAAGGAAATCTGTTCCTTGCTTCTTCTGGCTTCTGATGGCTGCCAGAATTCCTTGGCTTATGACAGCCCAACCTTCAAGCCAGCTTCTTCAAGTCTCTGTTCTCATCCCCTTCTCATCTGTGTGTGTATAGTCTTATTTCACTCCCTTTCCTACAGTCATATATGATTGCATTTAGGATCCAACTATATTATGCAGAATAATCTATCCATCTCAATATCTTTACCTTAATCACATATGCAAAGATTCCCCCTTTCCTGTTTCTTTTTTCCATATGAGACAGCATTCACAATTTCTAGGGATGAGGAGAATATATTTTGGGAGACTTTTTTGAGCCTCCCAAATGAAATATACCCAAAGTTTAATGATAGAAAGATAGTTAAATTATTAATAATACCTTATATAGTATACAATGCTTTAAAAATTATAATGGACCATATAATTGTATACTAGGTAAAGAATACATTTTGGGATGAATCCCAAAGGATTCAGGAATAAATGATATACATATTTTTAAATTTTATTTTCAAGTAATCTCTACACCCAATGTGGGGCTCAAGCTCACAACCCCAAGATTAAGTGTCACATGCTCTTCTAACTTCACCAGTCAGGCATCCCAAGGATAAATGATATTTCAGATAGATCTTGAGAAATTACAAGAATATAGAGAGTTAGTCTTGGTGGAAAGCACATTGGGAAATAGATTCAGTGGAAGTGACCTTCCTGTTATTGACTGTGTATAGGAAATGCAAGTAACTCATTTTGGCAAAATCTGAGGCATCTACATGAAAATACTTGGATATAATCCATGAAAGTCATAGTTATCTAGACAAACAACTAGGAGTGTGTGTGTGTGTGTGTGTGTGTGTGTGTGTGTGTGTGTGTGTAGTGAGAGAGAGAGAGAAAGAGAATAAGAGAACAGCAGAGATTTTTTTTTTTTACAGATTGTATTGTGCAATTTTAGGGGCTGAAAGCCTGAAATCTATGGGACAAGATGACAAGATGCAGACCCAGGGAAGGGTTCAAAGTCAGTCTGCAAGCAGAATTTTCTCTTCTTCAGGGAAGCTGAGTTTTTGTTATTGTTGCTTTGTTTTTGCATATGTTTCTCTTAAGGTCCTTTAAAGATTAGAATAGTGCCACCAATATGGAAATTAATCTGCTTTACTCAAAGTCTACTGGTTTAAATATTAATCTTATCTAAAAAATACCTTCATGGTAGCCAGTAAGCCAGTAAATTAAATCTCCAGACACCATAGTCAAGCCACAGTGACCCATGAAATTAACTGTTACATGTAGACAATGCTGTACTTCTAGTCAATGTAATAGTTGAGAGTCATTGAACATTTTTGAGTGGGCAGGTCCATGATCAGAGATTCAGGAAAAATGGTAAATTGGTGAGCATCAAGAAATTTGTAGTAAAAAGTCTCAGTTATCTTCTTTTACTTCTATGTCTTCTTTCTTAGCCAGTCTAATCTCAGCATAAGTCACATTTTATATCCTTCTAAACTCTTATATTTGCAGTATTTTCTTATTATTAGTATTGATTATGTAATATACTATATATAACATAGTATATTCTCTTGACATATGAATTATCATTTGTTTTCAGTTCTTTATTAGTTTTTTAAAAAATGTATAATATACACTTTAATCAACTAAGTCCACTTTCAAGTAGCACTGTATTTTCAAGTGCCCTGCAGTCAGCTGATACCAGAGTATTTCCACTTCCTCCTTCCCATGGGTTGTGATATTGCTCATTTGACTCATCTATGTGCTAAAATTGGTTACTATTATACTCTAAGGAAACCGTTATCTTTATATAAAGAATGAAAAAAATTATCTCCATTTATTCCTTCGCTAACAATATTCTCCTTTCATGTAGAGCCAGTTTTCTTATGTATATACTTTTCCTTCTATCTGGAAAACATTTAACATTTCCTGTATAAGGCACTTCCTGCATTTCTGACAATGAGTTCCTTGCTATTGTATTCGTCTGAGGAAATCCTTCTTTCTCATTCACTTTTGAAGGACTATCTCTTTAGCTTTGGAAACTAGGGTTGAGGTTCCTGGCTTTTGTTTTTTGTTTTCTTCCACCATGTTAAATACTTCACTCCTCTTCCTGTCTGCCATTAATTTTGGAAAGTTCCAGGTCATTACTACCTCGCAAATTTCATCTATTCTGTCTTACTTCTCCTTCTGCTCTTCTAATTAAACATATGTTACAACTTTTATTATTGTCTCACATTTCTTGAATGTTCTTTTTTTTTTTCCTCCATTTTTTTTTTCTCCTTACTTTTCATTTTGGAAAGACTATACTTTCAGGGATCATTTCTACAGTTCCTTACTTTCCATTTTGGAGTTTCTATTGACATATGTCAAGTTCCCTGATTACTCTCTGGCCATTCTACTAATCAGGCAGTCTTCATTTCTGTTAGTGTTTTTAATTTCTAGCATTTCCTTTTGCTTTCATTCTTAGAATTTTCATCTCTCTTTTATTATTCACCTGTTGTCGGGGCGCCTGAGTGGCTCATTCGAGTGGGTGGCCAACTTCAGCTCAGGTTGTGATCTCATGGCCGGTGGGTTTGAGCCCTGTGTCAGGCTCTGTGCTGAATGCTTGCTCAAAGCCTGGAGCCTGTTTCAGATTCTTCATCTCTTTCTCTCTCTGCCCCTCCCCCACTCAAGCTCTGTCTTATTCTGTCTCTCAAAAAAAAACTTAAAAAAATATTATTCATCTGTTGTTATATATGTTATATATCTTCCATTAGAACCTTTGAACATATTGATCACTTATTTTTAAATAATTGATCTGTTGATACTAACTGATGATTTCTTTTTGAAGAAGGCTGCCCCTGATGACAGCCTTGTCTATTCAGACTGTTTTCCTTTCCTTTTGTCATGAGTAATGATTTTTTTGTTGAATACATGCACAAAGTTTCAAATTTTTAGTGTTCTTATTTTTTGTCTCCTCTTAATGTGGTCTTTCCCAAACATTCTTCCTCAGAGACTGTGTCTCACAGGTCTTTTAGCTATAATCTATGGTTATCACAGCAGAACCATGTTGCTATGCAGGTTAGGTGTGGGGGAAGGGCGAGAGTGTTCTATAATATCCCAATAAAATCGCAATAGTTTATTGGGACTGGTTTTTGGGCTGTGTATTTTACCAAAGTTTCTTCAGTGGGTTAATTTCTGTTCTATTATCTCCTACTCCCTTCACTTCATCTGTTTCTTTGGTATAAACAACACCCTTGTTGTCTATGTTTATTTTTCCCCTTTGGGAGAAACAGGAAGGTGAGATAGGGCTGGAATGAAAGAAAGCTTCTTACCTCTGTAAGGATAAAGTTCCGGTAAAATATTTTACCCCACAGACTATATCTTTGTCCTGGCGAATGCCACAAGTGTTATTTAAAAATGATTACTCACCAGACTCTTGAATGCTGACAAAAACTGAGGACTGATGGATGTGGGGGGGAGGGGGGGATGGGCATGAAGGAGGGCACTTTGGGGATGAGCACTGAGTGTTATGTAGAAACTAATTTGACAATAAACTATTTGTAAAAAAAATTAAAAAAAATAAATAAATAAAAGTGAAAAAAAAAAATAAAAATATATATTTAAAAAAAATAGAAAAAAAAAAAAAAATGATTACTCACCTTACCCCCGTCAGATCCACTAAAGTCTCATTCTTCCATATTCATCATGAAAGTATGTTGGGGTTCCTTGGGATAAATGCCATGAAAGTGCAAGTATTCCTAAATATGGAGCCCCAAGGTGTTTCTCACTCTCATGATTGTCCAGATTCAGCCTCTAGCAAATGAAATACATTATTATTTAAGTAATCCAACTAGCTTCTATCTTCAGCAGCTTCTGTTTCAGATAAGTAGATCTCTGCTGTGTCTCTCTGAATGTAGCTGGCTCTGCAGATATTGGAGTAATAGAGATCTGTAACATCAGTTCCCGGATGAATCCAACAAAAGTGATTAATTTTCAGTTTCTTCAGCTTTTTCTTGTAAGAGTGAGACCGATAAATTTCACCTTCTTTACCTGTTACAAATGACATTGGAGGTTCCTTTTTGGAATGCATTAAATTAATTGTGTTACCTGCAGCCTCACTCTATCCCTCTTCTTGTCCTATAACCTACATCTCCGTCAAACTTTTAGATAGCTTGGAGTATTTTCCAATTCACACTCTGCTTTCTTTCTCTCATTGACAACCACCTGCTTCTCATTAAAGTTCCACATATTCAGAGGCCACAATGCACTTGCACTTGACGTTTCTAGTGTTTAGAATGTGCTTATCAGCCAGCAGAACTCCCACTCACCTTCCATTTCCATCTCCACCATGTAATTTACCCTGATTCCCCAGGAAGAAATTCTGAATTGCCTGCATTCATAATCCAAGTATGCATGTTTCTATTTTAGCACTTATAATTAGTAACACCTCTATTTTTATGCAGCGCTCTCTCACCGAACTGGATTTTTTTTCTTGAAAACAGAAAATTAGATCTAGGTATCTAATAGACATCTTGAAATATCAGCCCATGAAATGTGATTGAGTTTATTTGGTGGTGCTGCTATGAAAAAGTGAGGTGGAGTGACACCACAGAAAGGAAGAAAAAAATGGAGAATATTACAATATTCTAAGTAAGAGGCATCTATAGTAGCACTTTATTAATGGATGTAGAAATGAAGTTGCATTTGGAGATGCTACGTGAAGAATCTATTATTCGTGATGGCATGTAAGTGATGGTGTAAGATAGATGGAAGACTCTGCATGACTCAAAGGGTGAGCCAGGTGACATCGATAGTAAAAGTGAGGTCAGGAAGACTTATGGTTAAGCGCAAGTTCAGTTTGGAGCAGATGATAGATTTGAGGCCATCCTGTGACAAAGATCCAGCCAGCTTTTTGAATTATTGAAGCCTAGAGATTGGAATATAGATTGAGGTTTAGAAGGCAATTGCAGAGAAGGGTTTATTGGGCACAAATTATATCAGGACATGACATAGTGGAGAAGGAAATAATAAAAATTAAAGGGAGGCAACATCTGGAAATGTACAGAGGGAACTGAAAAGAGAGGGTTTAGAAAAAAAATATAAAGATAGTTCATTGTCACTAAAGGCACTGAAGGGGAATATTATAAGAAAAGACTTATTAAAAATGTTAATTTTGAAAAAATATTAACTGCAGCAAAATATGAAAAATACTTTTTAAATGTTATCTAGGTTATTAGAAAGTTTACATGGAAGTATCATATCACAATAAATAAGTAAAACCTATAAGATAAATAAGTACATCTAGTAAAGGGAGAAATCTCTATCAAACTTTCAAAGTAAGTTTCTGTTCAGATGGAGTAAGAGAAATCTAATGGTTAGAGGTCTGAACATAAGTAGTAAGGATAACTCTGTTAGTTACAGAGGGTTATTTAACCATTATAATATGTAATGCTACAGAAATAATGAGAACATATTTTCAGAGAAAAACTTTATTTTCTTTAAAATTTAGTTATCTCCTTTAATCTCATGGATGTGACTAAGTTGTAGTTAAATTAAGATCAGGTGGGGCGCCTGGATGGCTTAGTCGGTTAAGAGTACGACTTTCACTTGGGTCGTGATCTGGCGGTTCGTGGGGTCGAGCCCCGCGTCGGGCTCTGTGCTGACTGCCAGCTCAGAGCCTGGAGCCTGTTTCAGTCTGTGACTCCCTCTCTCTCTGACCCTCCCCTGCTCACGCTGTCTTTCTCTCTCCTAGAAATAAATAAAAAACATTTAAAAAATTAAAAAAATAAATTAAGGTAACTAAATCAAAATGGATCATTATGTTTGATTCTTATATAATATGATTAATATCCTCATAAAAGGGGAAATATTAAGTTTATCTATTTCTTTTGAGAGAGAGAGAGACAGAGAGAGAGAGAGAGAGCACAAGCCAGGGAGAGGCGAGAAGAGACAGAATCCTAAGCAGGCTTCGTGCTATCAGTGCAGAGCCTGATGAGGCTCACATACTGTGAGATCATCACCTGAGCTGAGATCAAGAGTCAGATACTTAACCAACTGAGCCACTCAGGCACCCCAAAAAGAGAAATTTTAAACATAGACATGCACAGAGGGGGAATGTCATGTGACCAGGAAGTCAGACATTGGGGTTCATGTTCTATAAGCCAATGAATGCTAAGGATTGACAGCAAACCACTGGGAGAGCAAGGCAAGAGGCATGAAGAAGATTCTTCCACGCTGCTTCTAGAACTAACCCTGCTGACATCTTGTTCTTGGACCTGTAGCCTCCAGAACTAGGAGACACTATATTATTGTTGCTTATGTCACCCAGTCTGCAATGCTTTGTTAAGATAAGCCTAGCAAACTCATACAGATTTGGATGGCATGAGTGGATCACTGTCACAACAAAATGTGGATCTGGAAAATAAAAAGTGGTTAGAAGAGTTTTGAGATGTATGATTTTCAAAGACCTAGATTGCCTTGAACAAACTTTTGGTAGAAATATGGATGTTAAGAGTGATTCTGGTGAAAGCTCAAAAAAAAAAAAATAAAAAAAGAGGAAAGCTATAGAGAAAGCTTCTATTAATGTATCATCATTAATAGAATATTGTTAGGAATATGAATATTAAAGATGATCTGGTAGCTCTCAGAAGGAAATGATTGATGTTATTAGAAACTGGAGAAAAGACAAACTTTGGAATAAAATGACAAAGGACTTATTGGAATTTGTTTTTGTCAACTAGAAGGGAAAACTGGCAAGGGATGAACCAGGATATTTAGCAGAGGAGGTTTCTATATAAAAGAAGCTGAAAATATGGAGAGGATGGAGTGGCTTCTCCTGGCTGCTTATAGTAAAATGCAAGAGGAGAAAAGTAAATAGAAGAAGGAACTCCTCAGCCAAAAGAAATTGTCCTTGGTGAAGTGGAAGATTTCAGCTTCTTCAGATAGTGTGTTTTTGAAATAAGGTCAAGGGGTAGCCAGAGGATAGGTGGCTAAAGAGACTGGGTGTGTATGATTAATCCAATCAACACATGTCAGCAGAATTCAGAAATATAGATATAATTATTCAAGAAAGATCATGGAGGATCCTTTTGGAGGGTGCCTTGGACTTCACTGAATTGCATGTGAGGCCTCAAGATTTTTGAGAACCTTATAAAAGCAAAAACCCTTCCAACTTGGACAGGAGGAGAGAATGACTTTGAAGACAGAGCCATTAAAGGAAAAAGCACTATGAGGGTAGAGCCATGGTTCCAGAGACTAGAGTCATCTCCTTGGGATTTCAGAAGACTACCATTCCTGGAAGAAGGAGCAGGGCCTTTGCTCAAGGAGGGGGCTGGCAGTTCAGCTTCTCGAAGACTGGTCTGCTTTATTAGGGAATCCAGGAAGCAGGGCATCATAAAGGCAAAGAGGATTATTCTCAAGCCTTAAAATCTAATGGAATTTCCCCTAACAGGTTTTGCTTGAGATGTGCAATCTTTTTTTTTCTTTTCCCTTCCAATTTCTCTCTTCTGAAATAAGAATGTCTATCCTATGCCTGAAACATCACTGTGATTTGAAAGCAAACAACTTGTTTTCTGACATTACAGGTCAACATATGAATAGCAGTTTTGCTTCAGGATGAATCACACCTCAAGATTCACCTATACCTTATTTAGAGATGATGCTTAGAAGAGATTTTAAACTTAAAGTTGATACTAGAATGCGTTAAGAAGCTTGGGGGTATAGGGTTGGGGTGAATATATTTTATATGTAAGAAGGACATGTATTTTGGGAGGCTAGAATGCAGGTTGTTATGGGTTGAGTTGTGTCTCCACAACCAAATTTATATGTTGAAGTCCTAACCTTGATACCTCAGGATATGACCTTATTTGGATATAGGTTCATTATAGAGGAAATCCAGTTAAAATGAGGTCTTTAGGGTGATTTCTAATAGGATATGACTGATGTTCTTATAAATGGTAGAAATTTGGACACAGATATCAATAAAAGCATAACACCGTGTGAATATGAAGAGAGATCAAGATGCTGGTCTACAAGCCATGGACAACAAAGATGCTAACAAACCACCAGAGGCTAAGGGAGCCATGTGGAAGAGTCATTCTACACAGTCCATGGAAGAAAGCAATACTGTCAACACCTTGATCTTGGACTTCTACCCTCCAGAACTGTGAGACAATGTATTTCTGTTGCTTAACCCCTCATTTTACTAGAACTTTGTTACAGCCACCCTATCAAGTTAATATAGTGTCATATAAAAAAACAAAAGAAGAATCTTCTTTTGCTTTGAGAATTAAATACTGAAATGTATACATACAAATTTAATAATTATGTTAGACTTGGGGGCACCTGGGGGCTTTAGTGGGCTCAGCATCTGATTCTTGATTTCTGCCCAGGTCATGATGCCCATCACAATTGGTGAGATCAAGTCCCCTACTGGGCTCCTCGGGCTCTGTACTATCAGCTTGTCCCTCCCTCCTTCTCTCTCTGACCTCCCCAGATTGTGCTCATGCACTTTCTCTCTAAAAAATAAAAGTTAAAAAATAATTAAATTTGATTCTTATTTCTAATTTATTTTTATAAATGTGAGAAGGGTATAAATTTATGAAATATTCTAATGAAATCTTATTAGCATATCACTTTTAAATATAGGTGTTTCTTTAATGAGTGAAGATATGAATGTTTCATAGCTACAGGTTAAAAATGAATTATTAACATTAGTGTATTAAATATTTTGTATATTCACCTGAGAAATTTTCTCATTTGTTAATAGTAGATACTATTGCTAATACATTTTAATCTTTATAGAAATTCTGTAATATGTTTTTAAATTTTTTTAAATATTTATTTATTTTTGAGACAGAGAGAGGCAGAGTGTGAAAGGAGGAGGGGAAGAGAGAGAGGGAGATAGAATCTGAAGCAGGCTCCAGGCTCTGAGTTGTCAGCACAGAGCCTGATTCGGGGCTCAAACCCATGTACTGTGAGAGCATGACCTGAGCCGATGTCAGACGCTTAACTGACTGAGCCATTCAGGCCCCCCTGCAATATTTTTAATATGAAGAAGAATATTGCATCTCAAGAGCACTGATGTAAATTTTTTATTTTGTTGTACTTGTATTTCATCTTTATCATTTACTTTGAGAGAGGGAGAGGGAGGGAGGGGCAGAGAGAGAGATGGAGAGAAAGAATCCCAAGCAGGCCAGAGACTGTCAGCACAGAATCCAATGTAGGGCTTGATCCCATGATCCTGAGATCATGACCTGAGCCAATATCAAGAGTTGGGAATTCAACTAAATGAGCCACCCAGGCACCACTGTTTTGCTTTTTATTTTATTCATTCATTCATTCATTCATTCATTCACTCACTCACTCACTTACTTATTTATCTTTTCATTCTCAGGACCAAAGATATTTGAGATTTTTTTGAAAACTGTCTTTCTCCTATTTGACCCTTAGCACTAATTATAAATAAGTTTCCTCAAAACAGCTTTGAACTACATCAACATAAAACATTTTAAGTTTAAAGTGTTGAATGGTTTGACTTGAAACGCTTACATACTGCAAAAATGATTACCACCATAGTGTCAGCTATTACTGGTCACATAATTACCATCTTTTCTTACGGTGAGAACAAGTAACTTTGTGCTATCATAATGTGGTTTATGAGCATGAAATTGGCTCTCATATCTACTAGATTTGATTTGACTTAATTTCATTTTAGTAGTCAACATTCTTAAGAATTTATTTACATATTAGTTTGTGGTATTTTCAATATTAAAATGTATTCAAAATAGAGATATTTTCATTCCTGAAACAACAGGTTGACTTTATTGCAATGGCAACAGAGGAGTTATAAATCCCCTTTCTACCCCCTGCCCCAGATTTTCCTATGGTTATCTGAACATTACTTTAGTTTTATTGGGTTCCTTATTGCAAACTTAAATTGATTTTCTGCGTTATTCTGGAATGTTTCCTAATGCCCATTGACACTCTATATAATTTGATTTACTAAGAGAATAGGACATTAAGCCAGTACAATAGAAACTTTAGGAAAAATAAATTCTGCAAATTTAGACCCTTTCTCTAAAAGGAAACAAAGCAAAATCACATTAATAAATCTTGTGGTAAAATAATAGACCCTAGTGGTGCCTGGGTGGCTCAGTCAGTTAAGCGTCCGACTTCAGTTCAGGTCATGATCTCGCAGTTCGTGGGTTCGAGCCCCACATCAGGCTCTGTGCTGACAGCCAGCTCAGAGCCTGAAGCCTGCTTCAGATTCTGTGTCTCCTTCTCCCTCCGACCCTTCCCTGCTCATGCTGTCTCTTACTCTCTCTCAGAAATAAGTAAAAAACATTAAAAATTAAAAAATAATAGACCCTATAACTCTCCAGTATATTTTCATTATTTAAATTTATAGGAAGAAAAGGCAAAAAAAGGTAAAATTAATCCCTGTTATACATAACAGGGATTTTAGAAATCACATAAAAATATAAACTTCCAAGATAAAATCTAGTGTAAGAGGTTTAACAGAATTTTAAAAGATTATTCATTTACTTCTAACCATTGATATGAACATGATCAAATGACTCTTGTCACCATTTCTGCTTTGAAGCCATGCTTTTTTATATTAGCCTATCTCTACTTGAGGTTTTGTCCTGGTCTACTCTGAAAATTGTCCTCTTGAGGACACCAGTGTCCTCTCTCTACCACCTGCACTAGAAGCAATGTTTCTTCTGTCCTTTCCTTCTTGAATTTTCTTACAGTTTGGACACTTTCACCCCACATCCTTCACTCTTTCCATCTTTCTAAATGAGGGCTGAGTTCCAGTCTCTCCTAGGTGACCTTGTCTTCCTAGGTGACCTTGTCTAGGTCCAGAGCTTTAAGCAGCATGTGCAAAGTGAGGACTCTGAACACCTATCTCAGGCCTGATTCAGTTTTGTTGCACTTCAGGTGCATGTCTGACAACAAATGAAGATGGGACTCTAATAGGCCTCTTAGCCTGTGTGACACAGAAACGTTGCTCTCTCCTCCTTATAAAGCAATTCCACTCTGTTTTCTGGACCAGTTAATGGCACCAATACTCATTGCGTTGTTCAGAACTCAAACATAAGATAAATCCTTGATTTCCCTCTCTTCTCATAGCCCACATCCATCCCACCAATGATATGCATATCAATAACCTACGTATTATCTGGAAAAACAGTAACAACAGGGTGGAGATATACACACACAACGGAATTTTAGGTAATCTTAGGCTAATGCAGTTGTGGGAGTACCATGTTTGGTAGCCACAGGGCAGAGTAACATCTGTAAATTGTAGCCAGAATTGATGGTGCAGTTCTTAGTCTCAAGATACTCTGGAAGCAAATTCCTTCTTGTTCCTTCTGTCCCTTTCTTCAATCTTTTCTTTTAAGACCTTCAGCTGATTTAAATAGGCACACCACCATCATGGAGAGTAATTTGCTTTACTCAAAGGCTGTTGTTATAAGTGCTATTCATAGCTAAAAACTACTTTATCACAACAACTTCGGTTGTTTCGCTCAACAACTGGACATCATACATAGCCTGAGCAGGTTGACGCGTTATACTAATCAGGATAACCTACAATTTACTAAAACTCCTCAGAAATCATCTAGTACAAGTGATCACTATCTTTCATTTGGACCATTCGGCAACCTTCAAACGCATCAGCATATTTTTAGTGTTGTCTGACCCTCCCCATAGACTCATTTTCCATGGATCACCTTGAGTGAACTTGGAACCATTAGCTCTAACTACAATTACAACATATTCATACTTAAAACCTGGGCTTCTCTTCACCTAGAAACAAAATCTCAAAACTTCACAAAGGGCTACAAGGTCATAAAGGATTCTTCTCCATTCTCTTCTGAACACATTCTCCCTCACTGTCTACCTGCAAAACATACTTACTTTCTGTCGTTTCCTCATTCACAACAGATTATTCCCGTCTTAGGGAATTTACTCAAAGGATCTCTCTCCCTGGAACATCCTCCCACAGACCATCATATGACTGGCTCTTTTCCCTCATGTAGGATTTGGCTTGCATTTTGCCAAGTGAAGAGCTTTTCTTGACTTCCTTCTTAAAATAGTAACTGCCTCCTTTCAACTCAGTCACTATTGATCTACTTGCCTACCTGGAGTGTATTATATTGTGTTATGTTAATTATTTATTTACCTGTTTCTTTATTGTTATGTTTGTCACTGGGAGTTAAGCCCATGAAGACAAAACCTCTTCAGACATATTCCTTTCTCTCTTGTCCAACACTTTTAATAGAGCTTGGAATGTCATAAGTACTTACTGAAAATTTTGTTGAACAAATGAATGAATGTCTAACAAAAAAAAGTCTGTATTTTATTAGAGGCAAATAAAAATTGTTTTATTTACCACAGTTTATTTAGTAAGGCTAAAATGTAACTGCTGTGTGTAACATTTTAGTAAATGGCAGGAAACAAGTAAGCTACCAAACATCAACTAATTAAAAATGTTAACTTTAGGGGCGCCTGGGTGGCTTAGTCGGTTAAGCGTCCGACTTTCGCTTAGGTCATGATCTCGCGGTTCGTGGGTTCGA